>NC_051221.1:3335112-3365112 GCF_015220715.1 Pygocentrus nattereri
GCGCTGAGAAATGTGAAAGAAATCAGAGTAAGAGTTCACAGCGCTGAGAAATGTGAAAGAAATCAGAGTAAGAGCTCACAGCGCTGAGAAATCTGAAAGAAATCAGAGTAAGAGCTCACAGCGCTGAGAAATCTGAAAGAAATCAGAGTAAGAGCTCACAGCGCTGAGAAATCTGAAAGAAATCAGAGTAAGAGTTCACAGCGCTGAGAAATCTGAAAGAAATCAGAGTAAGAGCTCACAGCGCTGAGAAATCTGAAAGAAATCAGAGTAAGAGTTCACAGCGCTGAGAAATCTGAAAGAAATCAGAGTAAGAGCTCACAGCGCTGAGAAATCTGAAAGAAATCAGAGTAAGAGTTCACAGCGCTGAGAAATCTGAAAGAAATCAGAGTAAGAGCTCACAGCGCTGAGAAATCTGAAAGAAATCAGAGTAAGAGTTCACAGCGCTGAGAAATCTGAAAGAAATCAGAGTAAGAGCTCACAGCACTGAGAAATCTGAAAGAAATCAGAGTAAGAGCTCACAGCGCTGAGAAATCAGAAAGAAATCAGAGTAAGAGTTCACAGCGCTGAGAAATCTGAAAGAAATCAGAGTAAGAGCTCACACTGAGAAATCTGAAAGAAATCAGAGTAAGAGTTCACAGCGCTGAGAAATCTGAAAGAAATCAGAGTAAGAGCTCACAGCACTGAGAAATCAGAAAGAAATCAGAGTAAGAGTTCACAGCACTGAGAAATCTGAAAGAAATCAGAGTAAGAGTTCACAGCGCTGAGAAATCTGAAAGAAATCAGAGTAAGAGCTCACAGCGCTGAGAAATCTGAAAGAAATCAGAGTAAGAGTTCACAGCGCTGAGAAATCTGAAAGAAATCAGAGTAAGAGTTCACAGCGCTGAGAAATCTGAAAGAAATCAGAGTAAGAGTTCACAGCGCTGAGAAATCTGAAAGAAATCAGAGTAAGAGTTCACAGCGCTGAGAAATCTGAAAGAAATCAGAGTAAGAGCTCACAGCGCTGAGAAATCTGAAAGAAATCAGAGTAAGAGTTCACAGCACTGAGAAATCTGAAAGAAATCAGAGTAAGAGCTCACAGCACTGAGAAATCTGAAAGAAATCAGAGTAAGAGTTCACAGCACTGAGAAATCTGAAAGAAATCAGAGTAAGAGTTCACAGCACTGAGAAATCTGAAAGAAATCAGAGTAAGAGTTCACCGCACTGAGAAATCTGAAAGAAATCAGAGTAAGAGCTCACAGCACTGAGAAATCTGAAAGAAATCAGAGTAAGAGTTCACAGTGCTGAGAAATGTGACTACTGCGCTAAAATCCAGCCTCTTTATCAGATTTCTAGATCAGAGTCTGGTGTTTCCATGATCTTTTGAATAATGAGATAACTGCGGGAATCTGATTATGATCTATCTCTCTGTCTGTCTGTCTGTCTGTCTATTCAAACCTTTTTTAGTGTCACGCTGCCCTCTCTCGAGATCAGTCATCACTCACTGATGGTAAATGAGAGATGCTCAGAAGAGTCAGAGTCTTATCAGCCATGGAGCTTTATGTTCACTGCTTTTAATCCTCTATTGAAATAGAGTCACTCGAGGTTGTTTAGAGAGTATTCTGTGGTTATTTCCACATTTTTACGCCTGTCCAGCGCCAAATCGTCTGTCTTCGCCGGAAGCGTTTGTACTAAAGTAAATAAAAACGCGTGAATGATGGTGGAGTAGTCGTATTAACAGTCTTCTCATGGGAAATATGAGAAACGGTGTCTGTTTCTGGCTGCTCTTGCTAATCTGAGCTCCTTCACACTTGACAGACGAGGGTCTGTAAATCCCTCCTGGTCATGTCGGTGTGTGGCTTCGTTCGATTTGCAGGAACAGAGCGTCTGATGTTTGAGACCTGCTCTCCTTTTCACACGTTTTCTGTCCGTTCAGTGGAAGTATCTGCTGATGGTCCAGCTCTGGATGCCCAGTCATGCTCTTCTTCTACAGGGTGGGCATGCGAGGTGTGCACGTTAACACTTGGACCTACAGACCCTTTAGCTGCCCTTCTGCTCCAGCCTGCTGATTGGCTGGAAGGGGTTTCGGGCACTCTGTTAGCCTCTGGACTGAGTTCTTGGCTTCGGTACTGGCTTGGATGCTGACTGAGGAGGCCTGTTGAACAGGAGCCAGGGCCAGTTGCACCAAATGTATGTAGGTTCACACTAGGCTCGTTAAAACGCCGGTTTGCACATTATTCAATTACAGTGGGTTTCAGGGCACAAGCTAGCTTTGATGCTGATGTTGGTAGTTACTGCATATTCACAGCTGCTTCTCAGCACGTGGAAGTGTTGGAGAAAACAACGGAAACCACATAGAAGACACAGAAAAAGACCAGAAACAAGCGAAAAACAAGTGAAACATACTGAATGCTGGTTTTGGTTTCCTCAAGAACATATTAAAGAATAAGCAAACAGTGGCGACGGATACGTAGTTTATTGAGTTGAGCTTTGTTCGGGATATTCTTTGATGGAGAAGGTCAGCCAGGCTGAGTGGGTTCACTGAGTAGCTCTGACCGTCACGTTTAAGCGATGTACACATTGCTTAGTGGTTCATAGTTAAAACATTTCTCATTTATAAAACATACTCAGGGATTTGGGGGACAGTCAGATTTAGTAGAACAGTTTGTAGCTTAGGAGTTCGTAAAGAATTTACTCTTACGCAGAACCTAAGTTCTTAATAAATGGGACAGAACACAGCCCTGGTAATTAAAGCAAAACGCATTGTTTATTCGTGGTAAAACACAGAAGTTCGGGGGGGGGGGGGTAAATAGAGGAGATAAAGGGAAAAAATCAAGGGGAAGAGAGATTGCACAATAATGAGAGAGAGAGAGAGACATTGCAGAGTAATGAGAGAGAGAGAGATTGCAGAGTAATGAGAGAGAGAGAGAGCTTGTAGAGTAATGAGAGAGATATTGCAGAGTAATGAGAGAGAGAGATTGCAGAGTAATGAGAGAGAGATTGCAGAGTAATGAGAGAGAGAGAGAGATTGCAGAGTAATGAGAGAGAGAGATTGCAGAGTAATGAGAGAGAGATTGCAGGGTAATGAGAGAGAGAGAGAGATTGCAGAGTAATGAGAGAGAGAGATTGCAGAGTAATGAGAGAGAGATTGCAGAGTAATGAGAGAGAGAGAGAGATTGCAGAGTAATGAGAGAGAGAGCGAGAGATTGCAGAGTAATGAGAGAGATTGCAGAGTAATGAGAGAGAGAGAGATTGCAGCGTAATGAGAGAGAGAGAGAGATTGCAGCGTAATGAGAGAGAGAGAGAGATTGCAGAGTAATGGGAGAGAGAGATTGCAGAGTAATGAGAGAGAGAGAGAGATTGCAGAGTAATGAGAGAGAGAGATTGCAGAGTAATGAGAGAGAGAGAGAGAGATTGCAGCGTAATGAGAGAGAGAGAGATTGCAGAGTAATGAGAGAGAGAGAGAGAGAGAGAGAGAGATTGCAGAGTAATGAGAGAGAGAGAGAGAGAGAGATTGCAGAGTAATGAGAGAGATTGCAGAGTAATGAGAGGGAGAGAGAGATTGCAGAGTAATGAGAGGGAGAGAGAGATTGCAGAGTAATGAGAGGGAGAGAGAGATTGCAGAGTAATGAGAGAGAGATTGCAGAGTAATGAGAGAGAGAGAGAGAGATTGCAGAGTAATGAGAGGGAGAGAGAGATTGCAGAGTAATGAGAGGGAGAGAGAGATTGCAGAGTAATGAGAGAGAGATTGCAGAGTAATGAGAGGGAGAGAGAGATTGCAGAGTAATGAGAGAGAGAGAGATTGCAGAGTAATGAGAGAGAAAGAGAGATTGCAGAGTAATGAGAGAGAGAGAGATTGCAGAGTAATGAGAGAGAGAGAGATTGCAGAGTAATGAGAGAGAGAGAGATTGCAAAGTAATGAGAGAGAGAGATTGCAGAGTAATGAGAGAGAGAGAGAGATTGCAGAGTAATGAGAGAGAGAGAGAGAGAGAGAGAGATTGCAGAGTAATGAGAGAGAGAGAGATTGCAGAGTAATGAGAGAGAGAGATTGCAGAGTAATGAGAGAGAGAGAGAGAGAGAGAGATTGTAGAGTAATGAGAGAGAGAGAGAGATTGCAGAGTAATGAGAGAGAGAGAGAGAGAGAGAGAGAGATTGCAGAGTAATGAGAGAGAGAGAGAGATTGCAGAGTAATGAGAGAGAGAGATTGCAGAGTAATGAGAGAGAGAGAGAGAGAGAGAGATTGTAGAGTAATGAGAGAGAGAGAGAGATTGCAGAGTAATGAGAGAGAGAGAGATTGCAGAGTAATGAGAGAGAGAGAGATTGCAGAGTAATGAGAGAGAGAGATTGCAGAGTAATGAGAGAGAGAGAGAGATTGCAGAGTAATGAGAGAGAGAGAGATTGCAGAGTAATGAGAGAGAGAGAGATTGCAGAGTAATGAGAGAGAGAGATTGCAGAGTAATGAGAGAGAGAGAGAGAGAGAGAGAGAGATTGTAGAGTAATGAGAGAGAGAGAGATTGCAGAGTAATGAGAGAGAGAGAGAGATTGCAGAGTAATGAGAGAGAGAGATTGCAGAGTAATGAGAGAGAGAGAGAGAGAGAGAGAGATTGTAGAGTAATGAGAGAGAGAGAGATTGCAGAGTAATGAGAGAGAGAGAGACAGAGAGAGAGAGAGAGAGACTGCAGAGTAATGAGAGAGAGAGAGAGAGAGAGGCAGAGTAATGAGAGAGAGAGAGATTGCAGAGTAATGACAGAGAGAGAGAGAGAGACACGGGGAGAAAGAGAGAATGATAAGCCCCTGTGGGATTTATTTCCCATGATCCCCTGCTGGGAGCAGTGCTGTAGGCAGGTTTTGCCTCAGGCTTCATGCTTTCTTATTACTGAGATCCCATCACCCCCTCCCCCAAACCTGTCTCACTCCCCGAAACCTGTCTCACTCCCCATCGCCCCTCCCCCAAACCTGTCTCACTCCCCATCGCCCCTCCCCCAAACCTGTCTCACTCCCCCAAACCTGTCTCTCTCCCCATCACCCCCTCCCCCAAACCTGTCTCACTCCCCCAAACCTGTCTCACTCCCCATCACCCCCTCCCCCAAACATGTCTCTCTCCCCATCACCCCCTCCCCCAAACCTGTGTCACTCCCCCAAACCTGTCTCACTCCCCATCACCCCTCCCCCAAACCTGTCTCACCCCCTGTTTTTCTAATTAAGCAGTACCAGTACTACCTAATCAGGTTGGTTCTCATATTTAGCAGTACCAGGCCAGTCTGGTTGGGTCAGGTCTCAAATTAAGCAGTGCCAGTATTACCTGGTCGGGTGGGTGTGGCTCAAAGGAAAAATGAGTGAGGTGCAGTTAGTGGGTGTGGTTTAAAGCAGCCTGAGTGATGTGCTACAAGTGGGTGTGGCTTAAAGACAAGAAAGAGGTGCTGGAAGTGGGTGTTGTTTAAAACAAATGACATTGAGGTGCTGCAAGTGGGTGTGGCTTAACGCAGAAATGCTTCTTACAGGAAAAGATATAAAAATTATATGAAAAGGAAAATCGTACAATGACATCAGCAATGATGCTTTTTAAATACAAAATAAAGGCAATAATACATATAATAAAGCAAAGATAGTAAAGTAATAAAAGGGATGTATACGCATAAACATTTCTGCCACAGTTACAAGGCATTATTTAAGAAATATCTGAGTTTTGCTCCAATGCAAATTAATTTACCATTTACAAGTATTTATTTATTTATTTATTTATTTATTTATTTATTTATTTACTGTTTAGACCGAGTCCTCCCCCTGAAAACACTCTCTGAAGGCAAAAGTGTAGCTTATGCAACACTGACATGGAATGAAAATGTCAATATTTGTGTTCATCTCTACGCAGTGACCACTTCACCACTAGGAGGCGCAGTAGATCTGGGCTGTCGTGTTGGATGTTGCACAGAGAGGCGCCGGAGTCAGTCTGACGTTAAATCCAGTGGGCCGCACTAACGAGCCTGTTGTCTATAAAGGTGATGAGTCTATTTCACAGCTGTCCACAGTGTTTTATGTGGTTGGCTCCTGATGAACCGCAGCTCCGGCTCTACTGTTCCGCCTGCCAACGGAACGCCTTGCCTTTCAGACAGAGGCTGATTTCCAGAGGACAGAGCATTCAGTCTGCCATACGGCAGGGGCGGGGAGAGCTGGACGATACTGCCAAACATCTCCCCCAAATTCCAAATATCTTCCCCAAATTCCAAATATCTCCCCCAAATTCCAAATATCTCCCCCAAATTCCAAACATCTCCCCCAAATTCCAAATATCTCCCCCAAATTCCAAATATCTTCCCCAAATTCAAAATATCTCCCCCAAATTCCAAACATCTCCCCCAAATTCCAAATATCTCCCCCAAATTCCAAACATCTCCCCCAAATTCCAAACATCTCCCCCAAATTCCAAATATCTCCCCCAAATTCCAAACATCCCCCCCAAATTCCAAATATCTCCCCCAAATTCCAAACATCTCCCCCAAATTCCAAATCCAAACTCCAAACCAAGTCATTACAGATGGTTGTTATATGCATAATAGTGCTGAATGTAGGGATAAACAGCAGCATTACCGCTTTTTTTAAACACTTTTTTCAACATATCTGGGATAAAGTCAGTCCGCTGTGATGTAACTGAGATAACCAACAGTGATTGGAGGGCTAAGGAAATAAGGCGGGGCTTGAGTGTTTGGTTTATATGAACTACAGGTTTTGTGGATATTGTGTGTTGTCTATGAGCGCATGCTGGAGGGTAATACTGCTGCTGTACTCCCTGGGCTAGACTCCTAATGCTGCATTCGCCTACCCGCAGTCATGTGCAGAAGTTAGTACACCCCACAAAACGTTCCTCTTTCTGACATATGTGGTCAGTATGGGATCTACGGTTAAACGTTGTGTTGATAAACATGAAGGCTTTAATGTAATAGAATAAAAAATAAAAAACAAGGGAAATTTGATGATCTAACGATTTGTTTCATAAAAAAATAAACTGAGATGTTGGTTTTCTCTGTTGAAAAAGTAAGTACACCCCCAGCTTCAGGAACTGGTACTGCTCCCTTTGGCAGAAATAACATTGTAGGCTTGTCCTAAAACCATCTATCGATTTCTTAAGATTAAGAGACCCTTATTAGTCCCACAACGGGGAAATTTCACCTCCGCATTTAACCCATCTGGGCAGTGAAACACCACATGCACACTAGGGGGCAGTGAGCACACTTGCCCGGAGCGGTGGGCAGCCCAATCCGCAGCGCCCAGGGAGCAGTTGGGGGTTAGGTGTCTTGCTCAAGGACACCTCTGTCCTGTGCTGTCGGCTCTGGGGATCGAACCCGGCGACCTTCCGGTCACGAGGCTGGATCCCTCCAGCCCATGACTGCCCTGACATCTACTGAAAAACTCCTGGGATGTACGGCACGTTTCAAGTCCCCCCAACATCATTTCAATGGGATTCAATTCTGGGCCCTGACTAGGCCATTACACAGTCCTCCATATCTTCCTTTTGAGCTGTTCCTTGGGGGATTTACTTGTGTGTTTGGGATCATTATCCTGTTACTCCTCACAATGCCTTGCACATGTCTCTCTGCACCGAATGACTGTTTTAAACATTTTGTATCCAAAACCTTCTATAAAACAGCATCTCAGTCATCAGGCAGTGAATTCAGAACCATCTCCTGTAAGAACTTTCTGTGAGGAGCTTTTAGAGGTGGACGTCTGGTTCCTATCACCACCACTGTGAACGACTCTGATACTCTATATATTTGAGTAGAAGAGGTGTGTAAAAGATCTCACCAAATCATAAAATGATGGCTCTTTAGTAAAGAAAATGGATATATATATAGAACCACGAACACTCAAAGAACCCTTTTCATGACTAAAGAGTGTGGAGGAGAAGGCGCTGTAGATGGTTCTATAAAGAGCCTTTTTGAAACGGGTTCTGCTATTGTTGAGACGTCAAGCTTGTGTTAAAAGAAGAATCCTTTTCTGCTATACAGAACCATCTAAAGAACCAGAGAGTTTTCTATGTTTAAAAATGGCGAGAACCCTGTTTTATCTTAGTTTAATGTGGTTTCAGTGAATTTTGTTGGTTTTTCTTTATAACGTCTAGCGCCTCAGTATCTTATCTAGCTAACTTTCCCGTTCCACCTTAAATAGTCCAGCAGTTCTGACGCCAGAAGTGCCAGAATGTCACTGTTGCTCCATTTAAGGTGGAACGGGAAAATTCAAACAAGAAGCTGGAGAATCTCTGACTTCAGCTTCATATCACTGAAGAATTAGGGGGGGGTGATAATAAATAACTGCCCCCCTCTTCGAAGGCTTATGATCCCTAAATGTAACTAAAGCCCAGCAGTGAGGAGCTGAACTTTCCCCTCCTCTGCTGTCCCTGCAGACGGGCAGGGTCGCCTACAGAGTGGCTGTTAATGAAGTGATGCTCTTTTATTAGAGGGTCTCATTTCAGAGGGAAGATCTCAACCACTGCCCTGTAGCTCAGTAACAAGGGGCAGCATGACACTCGAAAACAAGGGGTAGGGGTCAGAAGAAGAGATGGGAATGGCCTGAATCTCATGAATGGAGATTCCTAAAAACCCTTCTGAAAGGATCGAGGTCGGCGTCCTCATCGCTGCTTCCACCCAGTGAGCGTTTGTTGGCAAAAGGCTGCCGTTTAAGCTTTGCTGTAGTAGAGGAAGACGAGAGAGAGGCGCAAAGCAAATGGGGGTAAAAAGAAAGCAGACGCTCCGAGTCATTATTACTCTTTTATTTAAAGATAAAAGCTTTTGTGAGGAAACACTTTATGAACACTTTCCCGCCTGCTCACGCGTGTCAGTCATTCGGCCCACCCACGGTGAATCCCCCCCAAAGGAAAACGCCTCAGGCTTCCTTCAAAAACACACCATCTCAGTGTTTGGAGTCTGTGTTTAGAGTTAGAGGCTGCCCACGGTGCCGCCAACATGCTCAAAATCCTGAATTGAAATGTGTTTTGATTAAAAGGAAAAAAGGAATAAATATAATAAAATCTCCGCCAGCAAGGTCGCTTAATCTCCACTGCTCTTCACTGCAGGGTGGCTTGTGGAGAAAGCCTTAATGACCTTAGAATGACTGCTATTCTTCAGTGTGCTAAACGTGTTTTTAAACTGCTGTTTGCAGTCATTGTTATTGTAATGTCTCTCTCAGGCTCGCAGTCCCCCAGAGCCGTCGAGCATGATTGATTTATGGCAGTCTTTTTCTTCGAGAACTTCTGAGGCTGTATTTCAACGCTGTCAAGAGATTACCCACTGACTGCCTAGCGCACAAGTCAGAGGGTGCATAAATCTTCAAGGTTTTTATTTATTTATATATTAAATTAGCTGCCTTGTGCTGTTGTGTGTGGGGAGGACTGGTGTTTCTGAAGAACCTGAACTGCAGAGTAATATTATAGTGTGTTAATATCTGTGTATACCAGTATAGACAATATGTCACTGTCCTGGACTGGTGTGAGTTGGCATTTTTTTGGGATGATAAGGACTGAGGTTTTGTTTGGAGCTGAGGTTCTGAACTGGTGTGGATTGGTGTTTCAATCTAACTGTCGAGAGTTGGGGTTTTGGTTAGACTACTGTGGGTTGGGGTTTTGGTTCGACTACTGTGGGTTGGGGTTTTGGTTCGACTACCGTGGGTTGGGGTTTTGGTTCGACTACCGTGGGTTGGGGTTTTGGTTCGACTACCGTGGGTTGGGGTTTTGGTTACACTATCATGGGTTGGGGTTTTGGTTAGACTTCCATGGGTTGGGGTTTTGGTTAGAGTTCCATGGGTTGGGGTTTTGGTTAGACTACAGTGGGTTGGGGTTTTGGTTCGACTACCGTGGGTTGGGGTTTTGGTTCGACTACCGTGGGTTGGGGTTTTGGTTACACTATCATGGGTTGGGGTTTTGGTTAGAGTTCCATGGGTTGGGGTTTTGGTTAGACTACAGTGGGTTGGGGTTTTGGTTACATTACCGTGGGATGGGGTTTTAGTTACATT
Source organism: Pygocentrus nattereri (assembly GCF_015220715.1). NCBI lineage: Eukaryota > Metazoa > Chordata > Actinopteri > Characiformes > Serrasalmidae > Pygocentrus > Pygocentrus nattereri. Next base: position 3,345,091 of record NC_051221.1, read on the forward strand.
ACCGTGGGTTGGGGTTTTGGTTAGACTACAGTGGGTCGGGGTTTTAGTTACACTACAGTGGGTTGGGGTTTTGGTTACATTACAGTGGGTTGGGGTTTTAGTTGCATTACTGTGGGTTGGGGTTTTGGTTAGACTACAGTGGGTCGGGGTTTTAGTTACACTACTGTGGGTTGGGGTTTTAGTTACACTACCGTGGGTTGGGGTTTTGGTTACACTACAGTGGGTTGGGGTTTTAGTTGCATTACTGTGGGTTGGGGTTTTGGTTCGACTACCGTGGGTTGGGGTTTTGGTTACACTATCATGGGTTGGGGTTTTGGTTAGACTTCCATGGGTTGGGGTTTTGGTTAGACTTCCATGGGTTGGGGTTTTGGTTAGACTACAGTGGGTTGGGGTTTTGGTTAGAATACAGTGGGTTGGGGTTTTGGTTACATTACCGTGGGATGGGGTTTTAGTTACATTACCGTGGGTTGGGGTTTTGGTTAGACTACAGTGGGTCAGGGATTTAGTTACACTACTGTGGGTTGGGGTTTTAGTTACACTACTGTGGGTTGGGGTTTTAGTTATACTACCGTGGGTTGGGGTTTTGGTTACACTACAGTGGGTTGGGGTTTTAGTTGCATTACTGTGGGTTGGGGTTTTGGTTAGACTACCGTGGGTTGGGGTTTTGGTTACACTACAATGGGTTGGGGTTTTAGTTACATTATCGTGGGTTGGGGTTTTAGTTACATTAACGTGGGTTGGGGTTTTGGTTACACTACAGTGGGTTGGGGTTTTGGTTAGATTACCGTGGGTTGGGGTTTTGGTTAGACTGTCATGGATTGGGGTTTTGGTTACACTACAGTGGGTTGGGGTTTTTGTTACACTATCGTGGGTTGGGGTTTTGGTTAGACTACCGTGGGTTGGGGTTTTGGTTACACTATCGTGGGTTGGGGTTTTGGTTAGACTACAGTGGGTTGGGGTTTTGGTTAGATTACCGTGGGTTGGGGTTTTGGTTAGACTGTCATGGATTGGGGTTTTGGTTACACTACAGTGGGTTGGGGTTTTGGTTAGACTACAGTGGGTTGGGGTTTTGGTTACACTACAGTGGGTTGGGGTTTTGGTTACACTATCGTGGGTTGGGGTTTTGGTTAGACTACAGTGGGTTGGGGTTTTGGTTAGATTACCGTGGGTTGGGGTTTTAGTTACATTAACGTGGGTTCAGGTTTTATTTCAACTGACAAGTCTTGGCCTTTTGTTTGTATTGCTGAGGCTTGGCGTTTTTCTTGGATTGCTGAGGCTTGGCATTTTTCTTGGATTGCTGAGGCTTGGCATTTTTCTTGGATTGCTGAGGCTTGGCATTTTTCTTGGATTGCTGAGGTTTGGCCTCTTGGTTGGACTTCAGGTTTGTTTGTGTTTTGGCTGATTGCTTTGTATTTCCATGGCTGGTGTGTGTTGGTGTTTTGGCTCAATCTGTCCAGTGCAAAGCTGTGGTGAGGAGTGAGTCACTCTTTAACAGTTTTCCCAAATGAAACAGCCTCAAATGCAGAGTAGGCTGGAGTCTATTGGCCCAAAAAAATGAATCATTAGCGATGAATTAATGAACAGTGTTTGGTCTGCCCCTCTCCCAAAGCCATTTCAGGATGTTTAATATCCAATTTGACTGTATTGTTTGAGTTTAATACCCTCAGGGATATATCTTCATTTTTCTCCACACTCAGGGCAATCTATTTCACAATTGGTTAGTTCCAGGCTTCAGCAGGGGCATTTAATTTTCCACTGTGCATCTCAGGCAGTTGTTTTCGATTTCAAAATGGAGGATTTAAATTGCTGTTCTTCTGTCATGAGAACTGAAGAGCTTTTCAAGTATCCATGCAAGGCAATTTCACATTTGAGTGTTTTAGCGTGTGGCTCAGCTCGACGGTAAGAGAACCCCTACAGCGGGAGTTGTTTCCTCTCTGATTTCTGTTGTTCTCAGCGTGACTTGGTGGGGTCAAGATGACTGCAGTCTCGTACTGTCTTGACATAATGGTGTTCATGTTAATATGACATTACTTTTTTATTGATTTCCAAGGTCTGGACAGCTGAAGAGGCCTTTCTGAAAGCGAATCACGACGTGACGAAAGAGCTTTGAAGCAAGGACTGTTGCGACTACTCAGTTAAACTCAATTGTTCATTAAAAAAATCAATTAAGACTGATCTTCTAGATGAATCAGTAATGAGAAGGTGACGGTTTGCATGGCGATAATGCAGTGTCTGAATTGTCCTAGTGCACAGAACACCGAGAAACAGGGCCCAGTGGTCATAAACATTTATATAGTTGCTGTCCAAAGAAAAACAAGTGTCTCCAAAATAGCAACTTTACACGAGAGACCAAAAACACAGTGTAAGTCAATGTAAAGAGATTTTCCTCCAAGTGATTTTGGAGCATTTCTATTGGTCCACAGTAATGGAGATACATGGTTTTGTTTGGACAGCAAAGATATGCATTTGTGCCATCTAGGCTTTTGTAATAATTACAATGAAGTCTGAAAGAGTGCTAAAAACGAATATTGATATAATGTACCCAATAATTTAATAACGCCAGAAGTATAGCAAAGTTTCAAAAAAGTGTAGTGAATCTATTATCAGTGTTCATGGATGATGTAATACCCTTAAAATGAGTTACCAAAAGCCTCCAGAAATGTGATATAGCGCTCCCATTGGCTAGAAGTTCAGGAGGTCTTACGCTTCTAACCCCTTATTACTGTGGCTTATTACTCAGTAACTACACAGAGTAGAGTGCGAACTCACCAAGTCACTCTTGGGTTATAGAAGTGTGTAATAACACCCTGGCCATATACACCCACCCTCCCGACCAGGTAAGAGCCGATATTTTTTGGTTGGACTGGTGAGGGTTGGAGTTTTGGTTAGACTGGTTAAAGTTGGGGTTTTGGTTGATCTTGTGTGGTTTTGGTATTTGGTTGGACTTTTGTTTGGGGTTTTGGTTGGACTTGTGCAGTTTAGGGTTTTGGTTGACCTTCTGTGGTTTAGGGATTTGGTTGGGGTGTTGGTTGGGGTTTGGGTTGGACTTGTGTGGTTTAGGGTTTTGGTTGGACTAGCGAGGGCTGGCATCTTGGTTAGCTTGGCCTGCTGAAATCTCACTCAAACACTGCATTTGGGATGATCTCTGCTTATCAGCTCTGGCACCATTGGCTTAAATTAAGTGGAGCTGAGGATTCGAGGGTGAGAGTCAGAATTCAGAAACATCCTCAGTTTAATGAAGAACCTCCCTGTTCAGATATCAATTGTTTATAGGAATTAAATTAACTTTTTAACCAGTTTAACATGCAAGTGTTTGTATGATTATAGCCTAATTTATTTTGTATAATTGCTGATCACTATCATCCCAATTTGCTTCCATGTTTTGGCTGTTCTTCTTTTCTTTCACTCACAAAACCACAGGGAGTCTGACTTCTCCTTTCCAAGGTTGGGCTTGTCACACCTGTCCACAGACATAGCGCTGAAAGCACTCTCATTCTCGCCCACTGGTGTCACGCTGTTGCTGCAAATTGTCTGGTTGTTCTGCCCAGATTAGGCTGAGGCTGGAAATGATTTCAGCTCAGTTCCCACAGTCTCCTCTGACGTTCTACTAGATGAGATGGCTCTGCATGTTGTCTGATGTCTGGAGGCTTGAGGGAAGCATAATGAATTCATGATTTAACGAGGTGAAGCACCCTTAGCCTCTATCAGCGCTCTCTCTCTCTCTCTCTCTCTCTCTCTCTCCATGTCCCCGAGTCCATGGCTCCGCTCCACAGGCAGTTGCAGTATGTTTGGAGCGTTTGGAGTTCAGTCCCTCGGTAGGAAACTCTTCAAGTCAGTCAAAATCTCAGCAGGAGGCTGAGCTAGCCGCTAGCGCTAAAGCTACTGTCCTCAATATAACCTTCAAACCTGCGGCTGGCACAGCGGGACCCTGACCGCTACGGGCCATTTAACCGCTCTCAGAAACACAGGAAGAAAGCAGCAAACGATTAGATTTGACTTAAAAGCATTGAGGAGGCTTTGTGTCGTTCGTTGAGGACCCCTGTGTTCAGTCTAGAACCCCTCAGCCTGGCAGCGCAGTCTGCAGGACCAGGTCGATACAGACAAAGTATGTTTTTGTGATCAAATATTTCTTCAACATCCTTTATTTTCACTGTAGTCACAAAACCCTGTATCTCTAAACTGTGCACAGAAATAGGAAAAACGTTTATGTATGTTTATATAAAGATTTTATCGCTCGTGTTCTTCATGCTATTTTTCCTTTGGGGCTTCTTCTTTTTTCTTTAAGTTCTTTATTTTGAGCTTCCATTCTTTTCTGTTCTTCCTTTTAGGGACTTTCTGCTTTTGAGTCTTGGTTCTTCTTAGTGTTCCTCGTGCTCTAAGAGAGTTTTTTCTTCCGAGTGTCGCCCTATCCCCCCATCTCCACAAGAATCAGGACACCCTACCTTTAGATGCGAACACACAAAACTGGGAGCTAAGGGCTAAGTGGTAGGTGCAAGGGGTGAAATGGGATTGGGCCTTAGTGTTCCTCATGGCCTCAGGGAGTTTTCTTGGTTCCTCATTGGTTCTTCCTCATGGTCTTATGGAGTTCCTCGTTTTAGTCTTGGTTCCTCTCTGTTGTTCTTCCTCGTGCTTTTAAGGGATTTTTCCTTTGAGTGTTGCTTCCTCTCCACTTTCTTTCTGACAGTCGTCTGGTAAGACTCAGGGAGCTGCATCTGCATCTTTGCGTTGAAGCTGCTTTGAGATGTTGTACATTGCAAAAAATGAATTTACAACTGCTGGTTGTAAATTTGCCAATTGTGGTTTCAGATGTTACAGTGATCTGAAGGTATGTAATGCTAGCTAACTCTCCTAACTGTCCTGCTAGTTTATCCTGTTGTGAGTGAATGGCTAGACAACTTTTCCTTTCCCATCTAGCAAGCAAAGACAAACAGCGCCACCTAGTGTCCTTAAGCAGCGTTTGTTCAAAATTTAGGCCTTTCCTGCCAATTCGGGTTTAAGAAACAGTAGGTCATAATTATTCTATTGAAAATACCTCAAATGGACATTTTCAATGCTGAACTTTTGGTCTGGGCAATAATTTTATCACAGCTAAGGTACAAAGATTTCCTCTGGAAATGGCACCACTGGCATCAGAGCAGTAAGATCTGGAAATGCTTTCTCCTCGGATGTTGTGTTAGAGTTTCTTCTCTCACGGTTAGAGAGAGAGATCAGTCCAGTGGAAATATTCATCCTCACGTTGAAGATTTTCTCCTCTGAGATGCTTCCTGCTGCTGCTTTGGCAGGTGTGTAATCAGATGCAGCTGCCGTAGAAGAAGGAGAGAAGATTAAGGATTAAATTTACCACTGTGCACAGTCGGCCACAGTGCAGCGGACACTTTACTCTCATACACCAACCACGGATGCTTTCAGCTTCACACGCATTCATATCACTGTTCAAACAGAGATATGGGGATAAAGATAGAGACCACCTGTGGGTAAGTGATTTAGTTGAGAACACTCTTCTGGCGGGGAGATGATTTGATTAGGCCCGGGATCATAATCTGAGAGCTGGCACACTAACAAAGATGCAGTTTCATTCTCTTAATATAAAGCTATCATGTAAATGATAAAATAAGTCAGAAAATACAGTCATTGAGACGTAGTTGAGACATAGTATGGGACTCAAAGAAGCAATAAAAGTTGTAACATGTGCAATGGCACCTTTGGAGGGTGGCCGTTCAGAAACTTTTATTTGAGCTCAAGCTGTTTGTATCTTCAGGTGCTTCTTCTCTCTATTTGCCAACACGTGCAGTTGAAGCTAATATTACCGTGAAACTATCAGACGTACAAAATTCAGTGTATTCTTTACTTTTCCTACCAAGGATAAAGTCTCAAAGCACCACTACATCAATACTAACTCTTCCAGAATGTAAAACCTGCTGAATTGTCTCCTCCTAAAGAGGAATGCTAGCTAGGTAGCGAATGCTACCATGTAGTGTCCCAGCTACCATCCCATTTCTGTTCCCACAGTTGTGAATTAACAGTCAGGACTATGAGCTTAGGCTTACCGTTGGCTTTTATCTGGCTGAAGGCGGCCAATTCCATCTGGGAATACCATCGCTATGAAGAGGTTTACCTGGTCCACATGTTTAGGTAGGCTTGAGTGAGACTGATGTCCACATGAACTCTTGGACCTGGGTTTCCTAGAAGAACGTCACCGAGAACACTGCGCTCCCTCCACCTTGTCTTCTTTCCATGGTGCATCCTGGTGCCATCACTTCCCCAGGGAAGCCCTCCAAATGTACCCAGCCATCCATGTGATGTAAAGGAAAGTGGGACTTATTGGACAAAGTAACCTTCTTCCATCTCTCCAAGTTCCAGTTCTGATGCTTGCATGCCCATTGTAAGTGGATTGATGGTACACAGGGGTCAGCATGGGCACTCTGACTGGTCTGCAGCACCATATGGAGCAAGGCGAGAGGCACTATGTGTCATGACACAGTCATCATTAAATGTTTCTGACGTCTGCCACAATAGCAGTTCTGTCAGTTCTGACCAGACGGAATGGCCTTTGTTGCCCTGTTGCCAGTTCATGGTTTGTCCCTCCTTAGTCCACTATCTGTAGGTACTCACCACTACTGACCAGGACCACCACATAAGCCTTGCCGTTTCTAAGATGCTCTGACCCAGTCACCTGGCCATAACAAACTGCCCCTTGTCAAGTTGCTCAGGACATCATGCCTGACCATTTCTCTAACCTCCAACATAACGACTGTTTGCTTACCGTCTAATATCAGACCTTGACACGCACTGTCGATACAAGGTCATTGGTGAGCTTTGATGTTAAACATTTGGCTAATATTTTCGGCCTAGTGCAGTGGTCCTCATTCTTTTGCCGGAAGATCTAACTTCCAATCAGGTTCACTTCCAGCCTCAGTGTAGTTATAGAGCTCTCTACCTGCTGTGCTGCCTTACAGTCCTAAACAAACACAGTGAGTCAACAGATCTGCCTCCAGAAAGCCGTGATTAGCTTAACGCTTCAGAAGGGTGGACCTTCAGCAGGACCTCTGGGAATCTGTGATGTTGACTCATGTTTTGAGGCCCTTTTCACTCATACTATCTCTGCACGGTATAAGCAAAGCAGGACATCTGTTAGGTGCTCAAATTAAGAGGTTAGAGCGTTCACATGGCCTGCGCAGCAAAGTGTCCCTGGCCCAGCGTGGCATTTAGTAAGAAGGCATCCAGCCAGTGGAATAAACTGAAAAGCAGGGTTTGAGTAGTGGCAGCAGGGGGCAGAATTAAATCACAGCTATCTGAAGTGTCTCTGCAATTTGAGATCCATTCATTCACTTCTACAGTCAAACTTCTTAAAGCAACATTTATCAAGCACGTTGGTTGCGTTTGGCATGACCGTAGCTATGAGAGCACAAAGTGGGCAGTGAATACAGATATAAAATATGGAAAATTTACCCGGATCATTTTTACGAATAAATTGAGATTTATTGTGGGGGCTTGTTATTACTACCAAGAACCCAATTTAGAACCTTAACAAAAAAGCAAAATAATGAAATGGAAGACCATATAAAAGTTGTTAGTTCATGGCCTTTGGGAAAATCCTGCAGGTTTTCCGGTCGATCTACTGGTCAGGCGTCTGCTGAGGGTAAACAAATATGCTGTGCTCTTTCAAGAAGGAAATTTTATTGAGGAAAGTGACGCTGCATACATGAATGGCCAACACGGTCACCCTGCCGTGCTGCTCATGCCACGTAGAGGCAGTCGTGTATGAAACACCTTGCTTGCTGTGCAGGTGTGGCTGTTTGTGTGTGGCTGGGGTTTAATGGAGCAGCTCTGGGGCTGATTTAAACAGCGTGAATGCACCGTTTGGGCTCCAGTATCTGAACGCCGGCTCCATTCACTGGTACTGCAGCACCTCCGGAGGAAAAGCAGCTGAACAGAGGAGTTCAGGCTGAATACAGAGCAGCACATTTCAGCTCACAAAAGGTTTAAAAGGTGCAGATAAGCTTTAATGAGTGTTCACACACTAACAGTTTGAATGAATTAGCACTTTTGGACGTCTGAATTATGTCTGAAAGGAGAAATTATTCCGTACATCAGGAATGAGTAAATGTACATATCTAGAAACACATAAATTGAAATTCCAAGTTTTATCAGTTCATTTAAATTGAACTTTAAGTTGAATTACACTGTAAAAAATCAGCTGTTTTATTGAAAAATTCCTGCATTCTGACTCTTTACAGTGGTGGTGATGGGAACCAGGCGTCGCCATGACTACAACACAGATATAGACACTTTATTTACCATCCAGAACCACCGGAGAACCTATACGAGTCTTCTGAGCTTATATGGAATGTCGTTGACGGAAAACAGTGGAAAATCTGGAATAATGAGTTTTCTTTGGGGACTATTTTGCCGCACAGCGCCCTGCATGTCTCCCTCCACCATGAATGGAGTTGAAGTTCGCTAAACTCTCATAAAACAGCGTCTCAGTCATCAGGCAGTGAATTCAGAACCAGTTCATGTAGGAACTTTCTGTAGGAGCTTTTAGAGGGACGTCTGGTTCCCATCACCACCACTGTGAGGAGCTTTTAGAGGGGGACGTCTGGTTCCCATCACCACCACTGGGAACGGTTCTGATGGGGCATTTCACACCAAACCGCTGTTTTTAATAGTCTTTAATTATGGCAAAAGTTTGGGAAAAGTGGCGAAGTTTCCTATTTGTTTTTTGTTGTTCGGTGAAACTAAAGGCATGTTAAACATTCTCAGATGTGGAAATTTAAGCCTTTCCCTGAGGGCCGAGTGGAGCTTATGGGTGGTAAATAAAATGACTATACCTGTGTTGTCATGGCGACCCCTGGTTCCCATCACCACCACTGTATAGCAGTCTGATAGAAATCTGAGAGAGCTCCACTCAGAGGGGAGCCCAGCTAACAGAATAGAGAGCATTTGTTCTGAGAATGGCTCTCGAAGTTGTAAGAGTGTTATTTGAAGAGCGCCTCAGATGATATAGAGGGCGTCTCACAGTGTCCCCCAGCTTCCCTGTGCTATTACAGTAAACGGTTACAGTGAGCGGTGGTCTCAGCTTAACTCAGAGACGCTGGGCAGTGAGCTGGCTGACTTCAGCAGTGAAGTACAGGAGAGCTGGACAGCTGCTGCTGACTGTCTGTCCCCCCGTCGGTCTCTCTGTCTTGACTGTCTATCCCACTGTCCCGCATATCTTTCCATATATTTCTGTCTGTCTATCATCTCTCTATCTATCCCTCTGTCTGTCTGTCTATTCATCTGTCCCTTTGTCTGTCTGACTGACTATCCCTATATATGTCTGTCTTTTCGTCTGTCCCTCTGTCTGACTAACCATCTGTTTATGTCTCTTTCTGACTGTCTGTCTGTCTGTCTGATTGTCTGTCTGACTGTCTATCCCTCTGTCTGTCTGTCCCTTTGTCTGTCTATCCATATATCCGTTCTTCTGTCTGTCTGTCAGTTCATGTCTCTGTCTATCCGTCTATCTACTCCTATCCATCTGTCTGCCTGCCTGTCTGTCTGTCTGTCTGTCTAGCCATCTGTCTGGCTGACTCTCTGTTTATCTATTTGTCTCTTTGTCTGTTTGACAGTCTGCCTGTCCTGATTGGGTACAATCACACCTTACTGGTCGTCTATCTTTTGGACTGTCTGTCCATCTGTCTATCTGACAAGCTGTCTATCTAACCATCTGTCTGTTCATCTGTCTGTCTGTCTATCTGTCTCGGTGTTTGACTGGTTGTCAGTGTCTGTATATCTGTCAAGTTGTCCGTTTATCAGTCTGTCTGTCTCTCTGTCTGCCTGTCTCATACAGTTCCACACCAATCAGGCTTCAAGACCAGATTCCCACTTTGACTAAATAAGCGAATGAATAAATCTGTCTCCATTTTGTTTGTCCTTGAGGGGTTCTGAGCATCATATCCACATACTAATCAATACATCCCATAATCCCTTTCCCCTGCTCCGAACCTCGTGTCGTCTCTCTCTCTGTCCTTATCTCACCCCGGCCTGTTGGGCTGTGTGTGATTGCAGACTCAATTCCAGCCGCCAGCATTTGCGCTCTGTGTGTGTGTCGTACTGATTATGATATCAGACCCGCAGATTTTTGTATATCAGTGATAATCCAGCAGAAATTTCACGGATAGCTTTGTTATCCATCAGTTTCCTCTCTGGTGTATCTGTATGATCAAACTCGCGTCTCCTAGGAGGGTGAAAATCTTGGCCTAAGAGCTTAATGAGCTGAGAAATATGACTGATTTGTGCAAAAACCAACCAAACCTTATGATTACGATCACATTTAATACCAGGAATAAGACCAAAAGTAGAAAATAACAGTATAGAATTTGTGCTCATGGCAGTCCAGGACATATGTGGAAGCATGTATTTCAGATACACACTGGTTTAAATAAGTGCTGAGACTATTATATGGTCCCTATATTTCATATTTAAAGTCACATTTCACACAGGCAATTTTAACAGTATAAAGTTTGGTCAGTAGGGGGAGCAGTACACCTCAGCCAATCACCTCTGCGAACAAAGCCGTCAGCTCACGAGCAGCTGAGTGCTGCCGTTTTATTGGCTTCCTAACAAACCATCTGCATGGATTAGGGTGTGCTCCATGCAAATGTTATGCAAATGAGGCCGGCTGGTGCTTGATTTCACGCACCGACCGAGGAATTGATTAAATCTGCTAATTTTTCGGCTAGCAACAGTAAAATAATTTGTAAGCGCGCAGAACCAAACTCTGTCTGCTGCTGCTTCCCGCCTTTGTACCTCTATGACTGTTATTGACGTCGTCCCATCTCTGGCAGTTGACATCCTCCTCTTAGTGGTGTCCAGGATTCGGGTTGTCACTGAGGCCCAGGGGACGGGCGCGTGCCACACCTTGTTTCCTACCGTTGTAAATAAGATGAACAGAGATTACCATATTGTTGAATATGGCGTGTTTCCCATCACTAAATAGGAGAACGCACTGCGTTTCTTATCCCTGTTTTAAAGATGCACAAGGCCTCATTTGTTGTTGGATGCACTGTTTCCAGCATCTTTAGACAGGGGTGGGCAGCATTGACAGTATTGTAATATTTGTCACAGCACACTTTTCTGAACATTTCATGGACATTGTGAGTGTCCAGTTAAATTTTTGTGTGTTCCAACTTCTTATGATTCTGAAAAAAACTAAATATTGTGACGCATGTTGCGTATTATGGGCAGCATGGTGGTGCGGTGGGTAGCGCTGTCGCCTCACAGCGAGGAGGGCCTGGGTTCGATTCCCCGGCCGGGTGATCAGGGTCCTCTCTGTGTGGAGTTTGCATGTTCTCCCCGTGGGTTTCCTCTGGGTTCTCCGGTTCCCTCCCACCTGCAGTCCGGCCAATTGGACTTGCTAAATTGCCCCTGTGTGTGAGTGACTGTTTGTGTCTGTCTGTCTGCCCTGTGATGGACTGGCGACCTGTCCAGGGTGTATCCTGCCTTCTGCCTGATGACCGCTGGGAAAGGTTCCAGCACCCCCCCGTGACCCTGAGGGAGAAGCGGCTTAGAAAATGGATGGATGGATGGATGGATGGATGGATGGATGGATGTTGCGTATTATGAAAATGTGTTGAAGTTTTGGGACACCTACACATCACACTTCCAGGAGCTTTAATGAATCCCATTCTAAATCCACAGGCATTAATATGGAGCCGGTCTCCCTTTGCAGCTCTAACAGCTTCCACTCTTCTGGGAAGCTTTCCACAAGATTTCGGACAGTGTCTGTGAGAATTTGTGCACATTTCAGTCAGAAGAGCATTTGTGAGGTCAGACGCTGATGTTGGACGAGAGGGTCTGGCTCACAATCTCCGTTCTAGTTCATCCCAGAGGTGTTCGATCGGGTTGAGGTCAGGACTCTGTGAGGGTCAGTCAAGTTCTTCCAAACCAAACTCACCCAGCCAGGCCTTTATGGAGCTGCTTTGGTCACTGGGGCTCAGTCATGCTGGATGGTTTTTCCCCAAACTGATCCCACAACGTTTGAAGCGTACAACTGTCCAGAATGTCTTGGTGCTGAAGCATTAAGGTTTCTCTTCACTGGAACTAAGGGTTCTAGACCAACCCCTGAAAAACAGCCCCATATCATTATCCCTCCTCCACCAAACTTTACAGCTGGCACAGTGCAGTCAGGCAGGTAATGTTCTCCTGGACTTCGCCAAACCCGGACTTGTCCGTCAGACTGACAGATAGAGATGCTGATTGGTCACGCCACAGGATATGGTTCCACCACTCCAGAGTCCAGCTTTACGCCACTCCATCCGATGCTGGTCGTTGTGCATTTTGATCGCAGGCTTGTGTGCAGCTGCAAGACTATGTGCCTAATTTTGTCCATCTGTTTACAATGGGTGTGGCAGAAACACCAGGGCTGAATCATTCTAAGGGCTGTCCCAATACTATTGTCTATGTAGTGTATGTTTTCTTCCACCTACCTTTAGATATGCAGTGTCTCCGTCTCCCCTCATTCCTCAGTTTAGCCGTGGCATCGTCTGACATTCAGAGCAGAGTCCTCTATCTTTATCTACCATTTTATCAGTGAGTGTAGAGGTCAGAAACCCTCTCAGAATCTCCTCCACCTCCTCTCCATCATCTCGATCTCTCCCTGTGCCGCTTCTGTCTCCCCTGAGCTCTCCTCTCCTTCCCTGGAGTCTCTGTCCTGCACCAAGGCACCAAACTCACCATTTATAACTGAGCCTCTACAGCAGGACACTAATCCATCCATCCATCCAGAGAGAGGGAGAGAGAGAGAGAGAGTAATAGGCTGATCTGATGTGCCCATGTGTATTACATTTGTGCGAGTATCTATATATAATGATGATGTCCCTAATGTACTTCATATATCACTGTTGTCTGAACAAAACCTTGTATCTCCGAAATGGTAACTTTACAGGAGAAGGAGAAAACCTACTCTGCTTTTAATGTAAGTCAATGGAACCAGACGGTTTTTCGTGTCATTTTGGGTCGTTTATTTTGGTCCATCCATCATGAAATTTACACACATTATAAAGAACAGGCATTTTCAAATTACACCAAAATCTGAAAAATGACAAATGCAGATCCGGTCACCCGTTTTATACACACATACACATCTGTGTATAATAAGACTACGGCCCTTATGTATTGTAAAGTCAGTGGCTGTTGATGGTTATAATGCGTCGTATGTATTGATTGTAAAGTCAGTGGCTGTTGATGGTTATAATGCGTCGTATGTATTGATTGTAAAGTCAGTGGCTGTTGATGGTTATAATGCGTCGTATGTATTGATTGTAAAGTCAGTGGCTGTTGATGGTTATAATGCGTCATATGTATTGATTGTAAAGTCAGTGGCTGTTGATGGTTATAATGCGTCGTATGTATTGATTGTAATGTCAGTGGTTATTGATGGTTATAATGCGTCGTATGTATTGATTGTAAAGTCAGTGGCTGTTGATGGTTATAATGCGTCGTATGTATTGATTGTAATGTCAGTGGTTATTGATGGTTATAATGCGTCGTATGTATTGATTGTAAAGTCAGTGGCTGTTGATGGTTATAATGCGTCGTATGTATTGATTGTAATGTCAGTGGCTGTTGATGGTTATAATGCGTCGTATGTATTGATTGTAATGTCAGTGGCTGTTGATGGTTATAATGCGTCGTATGTATTGATTGTAAAGTCAGTGGCTGTTGATGGTTATAATGCGTCGTATGTATTGATTGTAATGTCAGTGGCTGTTGATGGTTATAATGCGTCGTATGTATTGATTGTAATGTCAGTGGCTGTTGATGGTTATAATGCGTCGTATGTATTGTATATGTAAACACCTGCCTGTGTCTCTCAGCACTTTACCGGTGTTTCAGCATCTGCTTTTCTGTCTTTCTTTTTTTATGTGTTTTGTCCTGAAATGATGTATAAACGAGCAAACAAACACACGTGCCTCTGTTTTTCCGGGGAAGAATCGGTAGGCAGAGCAATTCCGAGATTCCTCTCTGTGTCTTTGTGTTTGGAAAGCAAGCAGATGTTGCGCCAGTCCTGAGAGTGGACTTTGACCCACTGGAGGATTCTGAAGTGTGTGGACCCATCACTGCTGAATTCCCTACTTCCAGTCGCTGGCCACTTTATTAGAAACACCTACCTTGTGCTTCCACTCACTGGCCACTTTATTAGAAACACCTACCTTGTGCTTCCATTCACTGGCCACTTTATTAGAAACACCCACCTTGTGCTTCCACTAAGTGGCCACTTTATTAGAAACACCCACCTTGTGCTTCCACTCACTGGCCACTTTATTAGAAACACCTACCTTGTGCTTCCACGCACTGGCCACTTTATTAGAAACACCTACCTTGTGCTTCCACTCACTGGCCACTTTATTAGAAACACCTACCTTGTGCTTCCACACTCTGGCCACCCACCTAACGTACATACCGGAGCAGGCGTGTTGAGTGAGGTTGCTGGTAGGTGTTGGGCTGTTCTGTCAGTGTGTGAAGTTTCTAGCGAGGCTCCTGCCGTCTGAAGTGCGGTGATGAAAGGCGCTGGCGAGGTTTTGTCTGATTCCGACTGTGAGCTGTGCTGAATTCAGAGCGCTTTATCTCTGATGCTTTGACTGAATCAGCCTCTTTCTTTATGTATCCGCGTTTGCGCAGCGTCTCATCTTTCTGCCGTCTGCGGGAAGTTTTATTGCTCTCCTTTTGTTCCGCTGCTCGTTCTGATCCGTGATTGTTATTCCGCCGAGTGCGGACGGGAAGATTGTGGAGGAGCTCCTGCTGAAAGAGCTAATAAAGAGCGAAGGCCCGCAGCCCTTCTGTCACCATTATGCTATTCAGGCTATGCTAATTGGGGCCTACCAGCTTTCTGTTCTGGTTAGCCAAGTTATCATTTCTGGAAGGCTGTAAAATCTCCGTCAAACATCCGGCTCTTTTATTCAGTTAGTCAGTCGGATGAGAGGGTTTTCGGACCACAGGTATTTACGTCTCAGCTCTGTTAAATAAACTGTTGATTGTCTGAGTGTAAATAACTGAACTCCTGTACAGACACACCAATGCTCTTTTTAATACACGCTCGTCTATTAAAGTCAATAAAGCCTGTTTATCATATAGGCCTATAGCTGAAAATAAAAAAGTGGCCAAAGCTCAGTTTTGTTTAATGTACTTTAGCACATGGAATATATTTACTGTACGTTTCTTTCCCGTATTACTGTTTAAAAACACCGCCCGACGGCAGCCGGGATAGGCTCCAGCACCCCACCACGACCCAGAGGGATAAGCGTTTTAGATGAGTGTTCGCAATGATCTATAATGAATTCACTTCCAATATCTTTTATTAATAAACCAACTGGAAGTGATGTGGTGAGTGAACTAGAGGCTGTCAAACACTAAAAAACCTGGAAGCAGAAGTCGCTTCTCTTTCAAATTTTCCAGTTCCACCTGGAACGGGAAAATTCGAACAAGAAGCTGGAGAATAAGAAGCGACTTCAGCCTCGACAAACAGCCGAACGATCAGAGACATTTTACAGTAAGCTGCTCTAGTTTTGAAGAAAAGGTCCTTGGCGGAGACGGGAGGAAAACTATAGCTGAGCTGAAGCTCAGCTGGGACATCACGCTTATACCGGGACATCAGCGCACACGGAGACATACTGGACATTAAATGCTGGGGCTCCCGAGCTGGTCTGATTTTTGTTGAAAGGACAAAATGTCTCTTATCGTTTGGGTCATGACTCCTGATCTAACCTGGTTGGATTTCTCGCTCAGCCAGTTGTGTTTCTGTTATACACAGACTGTCCCGGAGCTGCACTTACCCACTTCCCAGTCCCGCCCTTCGCATTCCGTCAACGTTACGGTATAAATGAAAATTTAGAAAATCTTTTTTTGACATTTGTGAATCGATTCAGAATCGTTCGCATCCGCATCGCGATGCATCGAAGAATCGAGTTTTCACCCAGCCCTACTTTTAATCCTGATGAAATGATGAAATCATCAGATTATCATTCGTTTCTTAAATCTGTAATTAGCAGTTAAATACTTCAGTACAGCAGGTGGCGCTCTTGGTGTCTTTGTACCTAATAAAGTGGCAGGTGAGTGTTTATAACTTATTTGTATTAATAATATATTAATTAACGTTTAGCAGTTAGTACATATTTGTTATTATAGCGTAGTCGTATGTGTTCTTATATATTCAATACAGGCAGCTGTGTGTATATATATATATATATATATATATATATATATATATATATATATATATATATACACACAGCTGCCTGTATTGAATATATAAGAACACATACGACTACGTATGTGTATGTGTATGTTCACTCACACCAGCGGGATCCCAGAAGGCTCTGAGTTTGACAAAAAATCTCAACAAGAGGAGATTGTAGCAAGACTGCAGGGTGGAAGTGGGTCAGATTTCTTAAATCCGAAGCCCCTCTTGGTTCCTCTCAGTGAAACATATAGAGTGAAATACTGTTCAGACAGAAAGTTTAACATTAGGAAGTCCATATTATACTCATCAACCAATTAATTACGATTAAATATGTGTTTAGATGTTTGGAGGTAATATCTGATAGAAATGCTCATGCATTATTCTCAACTCAAATAAAACCCGTTCATTTTATAAGCGAACATGAATGTTTCATAGAATAACTAAGTGAACTCGTCGTCTACAGGGAACACGCTTCTGCGCACTTTGGTCTTTAATGCACACTTACTGTTTATTAGCTGGATTACATTTTTGGGGTAAATACAAAACATCGTCCACTGAAATTTCTCCATTTGGCTGGGTTTACTGACTCTCCCCCCACTGGTCTTCATTCGGTCTTGTGGGCTGGTGTCATCGTCACGTTCTTGCAGTCGCATCAGTTTCCATATGTAGTCCACTGCAGCTATTCTTACTGATTTGTTTCATCTGTTATCCGGGCTCTTCAATAGAGGCAGGTTTCCTTTCCTCATTGCCGTTGCGGGCGGAGCAGTTTGGGGGTATAGATCTCTGCGCCCAGGCCTATTGATGGTGCAGCAGTAATGATAGTAATTCAGAGATACTGCCCACACCGTGGCTGTAATTCAGCTCTATGCCAGAGTAGCCCTGTCAGAGTGGAGCTCCAGGGAATGTAAACCCTGCATGACGATAATTTGAGGATATAAAAATGAGACGGTAGTTCTCTTTGTAGAGCAGCTATTGATTCAGATGCACCTCTAATAATACTAACACTAAATATTTAGGGTTGTCAAGCTACTGCAGCTACTTGAAAAGGGCTAAGAGGTTCTCGATATTAGGCTGATAAAGGAAATAGTATATTGTGATCGTTTGGAGTAACAAGTAGGTAAATACAAACAAGGTCGCACTAAATTTCGCCGTAAAGACACACATTAAGCAGGAAAGTAAATCAGAAACTTTTCCAAGGAGCAGGGAAGTTTTATGGATACATGAAAATGACAGAACTTAAAGCTTTCTGAAGTAAACACGAGGAATTGCTGTTATTAATCAGGTACATGCTACATAAGATAAGATAGATAAGATGCCTTTATTGTCATTAAACGGTGTAATCCAATGGCACCTTCTACATGCAAAACAATTAAACATAAGGCTAAAATATCTAAAGTGCAGATTTAAGGAAAAAAAGTATCAAAAACCTTAAATATAATGAAAAAGGACTATAAAACTATATATTCTAAACAGACAATAGACAGATAGAGGTGAGGTAGCAGTTGTTACACATTCCTGGATCGCTTATAGAGTCATATGATATCGCACATCTTAAGAATTATTGCACTGAAAGAATACAGATTATAGATTATAGATTATAGATCACACTCTCGAGAACAGTGAATGATAAATAGAACAGGGGTGGAGTGGAACGCTGGAACAGTGTACCAAGTCCTGTGAAGTCAGTGCCAGTAAAGAGCTGTAGTGGAGTTCAGTCGGTTCTACTGAGCTCAGTGTTCTATAGAAAGTCCCGGTCAGTGGGTCTGGAAGTGTTCAGTTCCCGCACGGCTCTGGGGTAAAAGCTGTGTTTGAGTCTGTTTGTCCGGGATGGGATGGACCTAAAGTTGGTGGTCCAGGTATATTAGACACTGTACTTAATACTTAGTACTCTGGAGTCTGCTCTAGAGATGGGTCAGATCCGGTCCTATGCCAGAGTCCAATATTGACATCATTTACTCCTCCGATGTCAGAGGATCCATTTACCCATCCAGATTCCAGTTCACAGCCTGCTGGACAGTGATCCCACCGTAATGTAACATAACATAACATGAGACACGTCATCGATCCAGATCCCATTCCACATCTTACCGTGAGCCCGTGCCAGCTTTAGTCTCTAACTGAGTGAGCAGATAACCTTGGCTAAATAGGCCTGTGTCCGTGTTGGTATCAGCTGTTGTGTTCAGTGGAATCAGATCGGAACTGAAAAATGTGGAATCGGCCCGTCACTAGGTTGGACTTCATATTGAGAACCTCTTAGGTTCCTCTTAGGTTTGTCTACAAATGGAGACAATTTGGGACTCTGCCAAGAAGTTGGCGCCCAGTCAAAATGACCCCAAGAGCACAACGGAGACTCATCAGTGAGGTAAAGAAACAACCTTGAGTGACAGCCACAGATTTGAAGGCATGATTGGTGCAGGTTAACATCTGTGTTCATGAGTCTACAGTCCGTAAAACCTTGAACAAGCAGGGGGTCTATGGCAGGACACCACAAAGCCGTTGCTTACTAAGAAGAACATTGTTGCACGCCTGAAGTTTGGAAAAAAGCGCATTGACACTCCACAACAGTACTGGCGGACAGATGTAACTGAGATTAAGCTATTTGGAAAGAACACACAGCGCTACATCGGCGTAAAAAAGGCACTGCACATCACCATGAAAATATCCCAACCGTAAAGCAAGGTGGAAGGAACATCATGATTTGGGCATGCTTTGCTGCATCAGGGCCTGGCCAGCTTACAGTCATTCAGGGAAAGAGGAATTCCCAAGTGTATCAAAACATTCTACAGGATAATGTGAGATTGTTGGTACATCAGCTGAAACTCTGTAGAAGTTAGGGGATGCAACAGGACAATGACCCAAAACACTGGAGCAAGTCCACAACAGGATGGCTTAGGAAAAAAGAACCCGCCTTTTGGAGGGGCCAAGTCAGATCTCTGCCCTATAGAAATGCTGTGGACTGACTCGGGGAGAGCCGTACATGTGAGGCGTCCGAGGAGCATGACGGAGCTAAAGCAGTTCTGCCGGGAAGGATGGGCTAAAATTCCTCCTGTACGATGTGGTCTGATCCCCAGCTACAGGCAGCGCCTGGTTGAGGTTATTGCTGCCAAGAAGGGCTCAACCAGCTATTAATTCCAAGGGTTCACTTATTTTTTCCACTACTGCTTTGTTGAATGAGTGTGTGCAATTACTTGCATTATTTTAAGCACATTATATTTGTCAATATGCTTGACTTGGATGAGGATCAGATCAAATTTTATGACAAATTAATGCAGAAAACCATAAAATTCCAAAAGATTCACATACTTTTCTTGCCACTATACACACACACACACACACACACACACACACACACACACACACATATATATATACTGCCCTGAATGTTTACAGTCCCAGTGAGTATGTGCTATGTTTTCTTTTTCAATTTCTATTTCATTCTTACTGTGGGGCTTCTTTTCAACACTGAGTGCCCCCCCTACCCCTCACCCCCCCGCATCCTCCCTCCCATCCTCCCTTCCATCCTCCCTCCAGTCCTCCCTTCGATTACGTACCTGCACTGAGTGCATATTCAGATTTATAAGCAACCCTGGAGGGAGTGGACAGGAGGACAGGAACTGCAGCCCTTAAGCAACTTTGGCTTAAACAAGCTTGACAGGTTTGGCAAAAGGTGTGGAATTGCTGGAGACATCTGTGGATTTTTCAAAACACTGCTCACTAAATTACCCTAGATGCACCCCAAAGTCTGGACAGCAGCCAAGATACGCTGTAATAGCACTAGCACTGTTCTATGAAGCCTCTTCCAG
>NC_051221.1:3370112-3447612 GCF_015220715.1 Pygocentrus nattereri
GTGTAGGTGTCTGAGTACCTTTGTCCATGTAGTGTATGTCCAGAAGTGAGTTAAATAATGAAGTAATGACTAGATTTAAGTTGATTTTACTTTGCCGTCAATCAGCTGTTCAGAATTCAAGCCTTTGCTGCTAATACTGGGCTGACGAACAGAACAGCATGATCATTTATAGGAGTAAAAAAGTTTGAGTTGTGGTTTAGGCCTTGGTCACAGTTGTCCATCTCTGATGACTCCTTACAGAACTCCGTTTCTCTCTGCTCGTTCCTGGAGGGCCTGCTCTATTCCATGCTCTATTTTTTCCCTACTCTATTTTCCATCCTTCTTACAGGGTCCTGATCGTGACTTCTTGTTCTGTCTGGGCCTTTTGTGTCTTCTGAGCTAAAGCTGTTTCCATCTCCACCTTTTCTGCACCTCAAACACTCCTTCTTGAAGCACTTATCACATCTGCTCCCCTGTGTTTGCGTTCACTGAAGAGGCTTCAGAGCAGACTGGAGAGACGGATAGCAGCCAGAGCGGAAACCAGTCCAAAAAAGTATCATTTGTCCTCGAGGTCTACATGTTTATTTCCGTAGAGTCAGATGTGAGGGAGCTCATGCTTTTCGGGTCGTAGATTCTTGCAGATTCTCTGGGCATCTTATATCAGTTTGGCTTCCACTGTTTGCAGATGTTTTAAGACCGTTTGCTAGTTAAATAAATGCTCAAGAAAACTAGGCTGAACATTTTCTTCAGTGCACACTGTGCTGGATTTGAACTTGTCATGTCTAGGTCCTATAGTTTGGAATGTTTTTCAGAATTCAGAAGTTCTCGAGCCAGGGTTTCCTAGAGATTCCTGTTGGTTTTTAGCAATCCTGCTGAAAGAAGGTCATTAAAAAAACATTAGGATTAAAACCGAATGATTTTCTTTCCAAAAAGAATTTGCTACATTCAGCTAAATAGGGCTACATTCAATTAGCAGGGGAAAAAACAGCTTGGGTGACCGCACTACGTCTTTTGGCCATTTCCATGTAGAACTTTGCTTTTTAAACTCTCTTTGTCGGAGGTTTTGAATAGACCATGAAAAAATCAGAAAGAAAGAGAGAGAGAGAGACTGACACTGAGCAAAAGGTTAAGGCCCAATCACTTTTGTCTTTGCCAGCAGAGAAATTCATTTAATTTCAATGGAAATTAATGGAAAATTTCACATCATGGTCAGGTTTGCTGAACTGTGACACTTGAATTGACATCCTGTACCAACAGGACTGTGTTGACCGCCGGACGGACAGGGCTTTATAGCACTGGACCTCCAGAATAGAGGTAAAGCTTATCTAATCAGAGTCAACGCATGAGCCTTTTACTATTTCTGCTCCTCTGACTACAAATACACACATAAACAGAGAGTCAGGAGGCTGTGATCTCTTTAGATTATCTGTTGTACTCTGTTTTAGAGGAGTTAGCCAGCTTGCTAACCATCACCCCACTGCTGGGAACCATAGCAGTTATCTAGACTTTTATTCTTGCCTAACATGATGATGGTCATTTTACTGTTTGTGGGCCGAGAGTTTGCCAGCTTGCTAACTGCTATGTTATCTGCCTGGCTATCCACAGCTGCACAACTCACCGCAGTGTCCCCAACCACGCCGGTTATCCATGGACTTTTGGTGAGCAGCACTGCACTCCCTTTCGTAGATTATTATGTTCACTTCTGTGTCGTTACTGTTTATAACTGGTGAGTTAGCTTTGCTTACTTTGCTGTGTCAAACTTCCAGTCCACTTCCATGCCGATTGCAACATGACCTGCCAATGTCTAGGCTTTAGAAGTGACCACATCCTGAATGAAAGATTGCTTGAAAACCAAGATATTGCCAGACTGGTGAGTTGGCGCTTCTCCTAGACGAGTTTGTCCATTTTATTCTGTACCAGAGGGCAGATCTCTTGCACTGGACTTTCATTTGCCTGTTCTCCAGCTTTCTCTGCCGGACTGAACATCTATATCATAACAATTAGAATAACTGCACAAATGAAATCATTTTCATCTGGCATGTGAGACAGAACATGATTACAGAATGATTACAGGCATTAAGACTGGCACTTAAATTATCCCTGTATTCCGTAATATCAGTTAGGAGCTCCAGGCTCCTCCCTAGTCTTCATAAAGTGGGCTCAGTAGACTGTTCTGTGCATCACGGCTTGCTAATATAAGCAGTGTGAGACATTTCGAGCTCAAATCTAACCAACATTTCATTAAATTCGTCAGCAGCTGCCTTCCGAGGATCCTAAAAAAACGTTCTGTGAAATAATGAAGCCTTCTTTGGCTGCATCGTTAGCTTTGAGACACGTCTACAAACGCACCAAACCTGATATCTTTTCACTTACTCGACTGCTGCTTTTGCCAAATTTGATGTGCAAACAGCTTTTTTTATGTTCGGTTTTCTGTTTTATTTTTCTCAAACTTTGTAACTCAGGCCTTGATAATGCAAAAGTACTGCTGTTTGTGCTGAAGCGGCCTGAATTGAACTGAACTGGACTGAATTGAGTGCAGAAGAAAGGGAAAAAGAACAGACCGGAGGCTCACTGATGGAGCGATGGGTAAGAATAACTAATGTCTCAGGCATTCAGTGCCTGCTTGCCTTAAGCCTCTCAGACTCGAGCCTTTCTGCTGAGGGCGGTGACTCGCAGGTTTGTAGTTGCAGGTGGGCAGATAAGGATGCTCCTCTTGTGATTTCTTTGTGCTGTAAGACAGCAGAAGTGCTTCAAGCATTGGCGCTAAGGGAAAGAATCACTCCACTTACACACATTTAACCCTGAACCACTCAAGAACAAGCCGCTCCAGCACAAAACTAGACTGTGAAAGAGACACTTACATTCAGTGTGTATTCCTGGATGGTACTGGACTCCAGTTTAACCCTTCATGGGAGATGATCCAGTTCAGTTTAATTTGTAAAAAGCTTTTTGCAACAGCCCCTAACCCACGTTGCCAAAATGTGGGAGTAGAGCCTTAATCAGGAAAGATTCCCTTAAACAATGCAGAAGACTCACTGTGAAGAACTGAGACTCAAAAAAGACACTCCCTTCCTATTACTGTAGACAACCCATAGATCACATTTAACTGCCCTTAGATCACCCATAGAAAATCTAGTCATTCATAACCTTAGATCACCTTAGACCACTCGTAGACTCACCTGTTGACCACTTTAGACCACCTAAAGCTACCGTTAGACTGCCCATAGAAGCACTTTTCTTGGCCTTGGTACCAGTACTGTCGACTGATCACTTTAAACCCTGTATAGATCACTTTAGACCAACCATAAATCACAAAATGATCACTTTGGACCACCCACAGATCGCAATGATCACTTTAGACCACCCACAGATCGCAATGATCACTTTAGACCAACCATAAATCACAGGATGATCACTTTAGACAACCCAAAGATCATGTTAGACCACCTAGAGATCACAGAATATTCCCTTTAGACCATCCACAGATCACATGATTGCTAGACCACACATAGATCACAGAATGATCACTTTGGACCACCCATAGATCACAGAATGATCACAACAGACCACCTATAGTTAAAAAACGATCCCTTAGACCACCCACAGATCGAAAATGAACTATTTAGGCGATCCATTGATCTCCTTTAAATCACCAGTAGGTCACTTTAGATCTCCCAATGTCACCCACAGGTCACAGATAGATCACTTTAGACGACCCATAGATCTCCTGTAGGTCACGCATGGGTCACGTGGATTTTCTGACCGTTCAGTTTTGGGTTTTGTTCTCACCGTCTGCGTTTGACGAACTTCCTCAGAAGTTACTAAACCACAGACTCTTTTAGGACGAACTGTCTACACAAGCACATTCTCCACTCTTCCTTTTCATCTTTTCTTTTTTCCTTTTTCTTCCGTCTCAAGCGAGACGCTGGTTATTGGCTGGCGTGCGTTATAGTGAAATCGAATGAGAGACGGCTTTGTATTCATTTCTCGTTTGATCGATTTTCGGCTCATAATCAAACAAGGCCGGGCTGAGCGGCTCTTAGACAAACATCCACTGGGCGCTTTATATCTGAAATTGCCTTCCGAAGCGATTTTAATTACGGAAAAGTTGTTTACTTTCTGTCAATTACGCTCTCAGATGAATGAGAGGTTTGGTGTGAGCAGTGGAGTAACGAGCTTTAGCTCTACTCTCAGCGTTAGCGGGTTAGCATGCGCCACACATTCCTCACCCGCCACCACAATTATAAACGCTTCAGTCGCTCCGCTTTATTCTATTAAAGTACAAAACCTGCTGTCAGGAACATCGATAACACCAGCGCAGAGTGCAATCCGCCCTCTCTCTCCCTCTGTCTCTCTCTCTGTCTGTCTCTCTCTCTCTCTCTCTCTCTGTCTCTCTCTCTCTCTCTCTCTCTCTGTCTCTCTCTCTCTCTCTCTCTCTCTCTCTGTCTCTCTCTCTCTCTCTGTCTCTCTCTCTCTCTCCCTCTCTCTCTCTGTCTCTCTCTGTCTCTGTCTCTCTCTCTCTCTGTCTCTCTTTCTCTCTCTCTCCCTCTCTCTCTGTCTCTCTCTCTCTGTCTCTCTGTCTCTCTCTCTCTCTCTCTCTCTCTCTCTGTCTCTCTCTCTCTCTCTCTCTCTGTCTCTCTCTCTCTCTCTGTCTCTCTGTCTCTCTCTCTCTCTGTCTCTCTCTCTCTCTCTCTCTGTCTCTGTCTCTCTGTCTCTCTTTCTCTCTCTCTCTCTGTCTCTGTCTCTCTCTGTCTCTCTTTCTCTCTCTCTCTCTGTCTCTCTCTCTCTCTCTGTCTCTGTTTCTCTCTCTGTCTCTCTCTCTCTGTTTATCTATCTATCTCTGTCTATCTATCTCTCTATCTATCTATATTTGTATATATATCTGCTGTACGTCCCTGTATTAGTCCTGCTAACTGCTCTGGCTATCCGTTGTTTGGTTTAATGCGAAGGTTCTGCCTGAACATGCTAATCAGATCCATAAACACTCAGAGCGCCGACTCCAGCACAGCGGTTTCTAATGATCTCCATAGCGCCTTTCATACATAAACATACGGCTCACTGTGTGTGAATGAAACTCAACAGTGTAAATGAAACTGTGATGCTAACAGCAGCACATAAACCCGAGACTACACAGATAAAAGGAAAATGAATGTTCATTTAGATACACACCCAGTCCATGAGGAAGTTGGTGAGGGTCTACATTAGTCGAGGTGGATGAAGGGTCTAGATTAGTCCTTGTGGATGAAATAAAGGGCTTAGATTAGTCCTGGTGGATGATGGAGAGGGTTTAGATTAGTCCTGGTGGATGATGGAAAGGGTCTAGATTAGTCTTGGTGGATGTTGGAGAGGGTCTATATTAGTCCTGGTGGATGATGGAGAGGGTCTAGATTAGTCATATAGGATGGTGGACAGGGTCTAGATTAGTCCTGTGGGATGATGGAGAGGGTCTAGATTAGTCTTGGTGGATGTTGGAGAGGGTCTAGATTAGTCCTGGCAGATGATGGAGAGGGTCTAGATTAGTCATATTGGATGGTGGAC
This sequence comes from Pygocentrus nattereri, assembly GCF_015220715.1. Taxonomy (NCBI): domain Eukaryota; kingdom Metazoa; phylum Chordata; class Actinopteri; order Characiformes; family Serrasalmidae; genus Pygocentrus; species Pygocentrus nattereri. The sequence goes on from NC_051221.1 coordinate 3,375,630, forward strand.
AGGGTCTAGATTAGTCCTGGTGGATGATGGAGATGGGTCTAGATAAGTCATATTGGATGGTGGAGAGGGTCTAGATTAGTCCTGGCGAATGATGGAGAGGGTCTAGATTAGTCATATTGGATGTTGGAAGGGGTCTAGATTAGTCCTGGTGGATGATGGAGAGGGTTTAGATTAGTCCTGGTCGATGGTGGGGAAGGTCTAGATTAGTTCTCATGGATTATGGAGAGGGTCTAGATTAGTCCTGCCAGATGATGGAGAGGGTCTAGATTAGTCTTGGTGGATGACGGAGAGGGTCTAGATTACTCATATTGGATGGTGGACAGGGTCTAGATTAGTCCTGGCGGATGATGGAGAGGGTCTAGTTTAGTCATTGTGGATGGTGGACAGGGTCTAGATTAGTCCTGGTGGATGATGGAGAGGGTCTAGTTTAGTCATTGTGGATGGTGGACAGGTTCTAGATTAGTCCTGGCGGATGATGGAGAGGGTCCATCTTAGTCATTGTGGATGGTGGAGAGGGTCTAGATTAGTCCTGGCGGATGATGGAGAGGGTCTAGTTTAGTCATTGTGGATGGTGGAGAGGGTCTAGTTTAGTCATTGTGGATGGTGGAGAGGGTCTAGATTAGTCCTGGCGGATGATGGAGAGGGTCTAGTTTAGTCATATTGGATGGTTGACAGGTTCTAGATTAGTCCTGGCGGATGATGGAGAGGGTCTAGTTTAGTCATTGTGGATGGTGGAGAGGGTCTAGATTAGTCCTGGCGGATGATGGAGAGGGTCTAGATTAGTCATTGTGGATGCTGGACAGGTTCTAGATTAGTCGTGGCGGATGGTGGAGAGGATCTAGATTAGTCCTGGCGGATGGTGAAGAGCGTCTAGATTAGTCCTGGCGGATGGTGGAGAGGGTCTAGTTTAGTCCTGGCGGATGATGGAGAGGGTCTAGATTAGTCCTGGCGGATGGTGGAGAGGGTCTAGATTAGTCCTGGCGGATGATGGAGAGGGTCTAGTTTAGTCATTGTGGATGCTGGACAGGTTCTAGATTAGTCCTGGCGGATGGTGGAGAGGGTCTAGATTAGTCCTGTGGGATGATGGAGAGGGTCTAGATTTGTCTTAGTCATGGTAGATGGTGGAAAAGGTCACTTGCCACCTTGGAAAGCAAAAACATCTCAAATTGAGATAAAACGTGTTCTACTTCTAGCTCGAGATTGTTGTTCGAATAGTTAATGAGTTATTAAACTTGCCTCTACGCAGTTTGTTCATTATAACTCCATTCCAAATTCATTTTGCTTATTTTAGCCAGTGTTTCTTGGAGAAAATGCAAAATTACGCATATTATTTCTTTAACTTAAAATATTTCAAAAAGGTTAAATAATCTTAGTGTATTTTAACAACAAAAATGAGGAAAATACGCATTTATACTCAGTTTGAGGGGATTTCACTTCACATGCATCATTTATTTATTTATTTATTTATTTTTGCGATGTTTTGAAAACGGTGATGATGATGAAATGTGGAAGGAGAGCAGAGCATAGATACGAGACAGAGAGATGGACAGAAAGAGAAAGTGAGTGAGTCACTTCAGTTGGAGAACCAGACAGACAGACAGACCGACTGTGTTCAGCTGTAGTGAGGAGCTGTAGAGTCAGTTCCAGTTTTATTTCATCCACCTTCAGAGCTGCAGTCTGGGGCTGAAAGAGGTGCTAGGGATTCCTCATAGAGAGAGAGAGACAGAGAGAGAGAGGGAGAGAGAGACAGAGAGAGAGAGGGAGAGAGACAGAGAGAGAGAGGGAGAGACACAGAGAGAGAGAGAGAGAGAGAGAGAGAGAGAGAGAGAGAGAGAGAGAGAGAGGGAGAGAGAGAGAGAGAGGGAGAGAGAGAGAGAGAGACAGAGGGAGAGTTAGAGAGAGAGAGAGAGAGAGAGAGACAGAGGGAGAGTTAGAGAGAGAGAGAGAGAGAGAGAGAGACAGAGGGAGAGTTAGAGAGAGAGAGAGAGAGACAGAGGGAGAGTAGGGTGGTTTGTGTGTCTCGGTCTCTTTGAACGCTCTTGTAGTACAACATGCTGCCTGATTAATTTAGGGCTCCTGTTTATTAATTCATCTGCAGCCCGCAATCATATTAGCGAGCAGCTGAACACTTTCATAATCACACCCAAAAGCCCCCCACTCCCCCACCCCTGTCACCCTCCCCACCGTACATCAGCATTTAATTCAATTTCAATTCAGTTTTCATTAAATCTTGATTTCTGCAGCAGATACTGTCCCAAGCTTCAGTTCATGTGCCTGAGAAGTTTTTTTCATCGGTATCTTTGTATTCAGATGCAGATAAATATGTCTATAATCCCACATTTCACTCCGTGAAAGCTGAGTCTACTGAATTTAGTGTCTATATTTTATGTAAATTCTACAAATCAAGGCCGAGATCCAGCGAAATACTAATTAATACTAATTAAACCTTTTATACACACATACAAACATACACAGTACTGAGCAGAAACCAGAAACCACACTCATTCGTTTTTCAGCAACAGAAAAGAAACCAGAAAACATTATTAGTGACAAATTACAGAGCAACTAACTCTAATCTCAGCTGTGTTCAGTCAGTGTGTCATTCTTTCCTTTTATTCCAGCTTCCATTCTTTTCGGTTCCTCAAAGAATCTGCTGACACGCCTGTCTGAAGTAATCAAACAATCAGTGGTGTTCAGATCTGGACTCTGATTTGCAAATGTTCTGCATCCAAGCCTTACATCACCAAGCGCAATGCAAAGCGTGGAATGCAGTGGTGTAAAGCGCCGCCACTGGACTCTAGAGCAGTGGAGACGTGTTCTCTGGAGTGACCAATCACGCTTCTCCGTCTGGCAACCCGATGGACGAGTCTGGGTTTGGCGGTTGCCAGGAGACGGTACTTGTCTGACTGCATTGTGCCGAGTGTAAAGTTTGGTGGAGGGGGGATCATGGTGTGGGGTTGTTTTTCAGGAGTTGGGCTCCGCCCCTTAGTTCCAGTGAAAGGAACTCTTAAAGCTTCAGCACCAAGAGATTCTGGACAATTTCCTGCTCCCAACTTTGTGGGAACAGTTTGGGGACGGCCCCTTCCTGTTCCAACATGACTGCACACCAGTGCACAAAGCAGGTCCATAAAGACGTGGATGAGCCAGTTTGGTGTGGAAGAACTTGACTGGCCTGCACAGAGTCCTGACCTCAACCCCATAGAACACCTTTGGGATGAATTAGAGTGGAGACTGTGAGCCAGGCCTTCTCATCCAACATCAGTGTCTGACCTCACAAATGTGCTTCTGGAAGAAAGGCCAAAAATTCCCATAAACACTCCTAACCCTTGTGGAAAGCCTTCCCAGAAGAGTTGAAGCTGTTATAGCTGTAAAGGGTGAGCCGACATCACATTAAACCCTATGGATTAAGAATGGGATCTCACTCAAGTTCATATGCGTGTGAAGCCGGACGAGCGAATACTTTTGCCAACATAGTGTACCATCACATCTTTTCAGACTCCTGGTGTCTACATGGATGGTGTTTCTCCAGAATGTCCTGTCCTCTCTTTGGGTCTTAAGGTTTCTGAATGGCTGCTTTATAACTTTAGAACTCCTGTAATTCCTCTGGTTATCTCCTTTCATGCTGTAGTTGATCGTCCTCTTTTACCTTCAGCTCTTCCGAATATTATTGTCTTTTCCACTGAACTGGATCTTCTCAGAATGTGTCCAAAATAAGAGCTTACATTTGGTTATCCGGGCTTTGCGTAAGAGATGAGGCCTGATTTGTTGTCTTTTTTGTCCAAGGTTCTCTCAAAAGTCTTTTCCAACACCAAAGTTCAAAGGCATTTTGCCCAGCTTTCCCATCCATACAGAACTACAGAGAAGACCACAGCCTTGACAGTTCTGATCTCAGTCTGTAGAGACAAATCCTTGCGTTTGAAGATCTTTTCCAGCTCCTTCATGCTTGTTCTGCCAAGAGCTGAACTGTGTAGTATTTCTCAAGTGCTGAATCCTCTGTTGTTAATAATTGACCTGAGTAAATAAAAGCTGTCCATCATCTCCACATCTTCTCCATCAGTGGTAATGTCAGCATCTTTTCTTTTGTTCCTTAGTCTTCTTCATACGGAGCTGATGGTCCCTTCTTTTCACTCGGTTCTTTAACCTCCCTTATAAGGGTCTTCAGGTCTTCCAGATTTTCTGCTATGTGTGTCATGTCATCCACCTACCATGTTTTCTCCACAAATCCTGAAACGTCAATCATCTTTATCTCCTTTCTCCAGTTCTGTTTCTCTCATTATATGTTCTGCATACACACACAATGTTAATATTCAGTCACATGAACTAATTATAAACAATTAGAATATATTATAGATAATTAACATTAAACCTAATTAAAGTAATTTCTATGGTTAGACATAAAGCATTAACAAAATACTAATGCTGTGTTTCATGTTTGCACAAAAACATCACTATGCACATCATAGCGGATCGTGGCTGATGGCAACATGAAGCCACACAAGTGCTGGCATGGTGCCCACGGTGCTGGTGAAAATGGATGATTGTAAGAGGAGCGATTAATCAATGTTATCAGACTGAATATTGGACAATAGTTTCTAACTTCATCATCTCATCTTTAACTTCAGATCAGAAAACAGCGTCACACAAACATCCTAACTAGACTAAACCTCCTAAATCCGGTCCTAACTTTAGGATGAACCCCAGCAGGGTCCTGACTTCTGTTTAAGGCCCGTTTCTCTGGTTCTGAGGCGGCTGAGTCAGGTGGCGTAGTTCACTACCAGCATGATGAGCTCCATTTATTTCTACTGTAAAACGTGGCTTTCACTGGGAGACGTTTTTCTCTTCTAACTCTGCATTTTAAACATCTCAGATGCTGCCGACTCGAACTCCACCCTCTGATTACCTTCCTGTGTTAATGTTGATGATGAAATATTACAGTGATGGTGATGAATAATGAGGAGGTGGAGCTAAACGTGTGTATGTTTATTAGGAGGAGTAATGTCAGCATGCTCGGCTAAAGTGATTGGGAAATGGAGACTGAAACTGGAGAGCGGCGACGCTCTGATAAACAGCAGAGGGCGCTCTCACAGTATTCACAGCTTACAGTTTATCACACTTTAGTTCTGTTATACCTTTTTGTACATCGGCAGCGTTATCTTATGTTAGCTGCCTGGCTAACTAGTTTAATCACTTTAATTCCGTGTTTGTTACGCCATTTGCTAGGTAGCAGACATGACAGCTGATTGTTGAACTTGATTGAGTAGATTAAGATTTCCTAACTTGAGATAAGATGCTCTAAGATAAGATGAGGTTCCTAAATTAAGATTAGATTTCATTGTTGGAAGAAAACCTCGTATTTTTGTCGTTTTTCAGTTTTTGACATATTTGGAAAATCCCTGTTGCCCTTCATATTGTATGTAAATTTCATGATGAATGGACCAAAAGAAATGACCCAAAATAACTTGAAAAAGATTATGGTTTCTTTGACTTACATTAGAAGTAAAGTACTTATTCTATAAGGTTACCATTTCATAGATACAAAGTTTTGTTTCGACAACTTCTGTAATATGAATTAGTGAAAATTTTTATCTTGACCAGATCTTAAGACAGGAATTTTCTGTAATACGGCCTCTGTAATTAAACGATGAGACGTTTGGCATCCGTGGCTCAACACCTAGTTCATTCCGCTGCTGCGGATGGTGGAAGACGTTATGAAAACTGAACTCTTGATGAAGTGCTGACTGTTGCTGCTGGTGATGGCTGAGCTTTCCATTGCAGCTTCATCGGAAACGGTGTATCATGCCACATTCCGATTCACATGCCACGATCCGAATTCTCAGATATGAATATCATTTGCCGTCTTTCAGCCTCTTGCGGCCGCTCTCGCCGCGGCTCTGCTGCTGCTCTGCGTTTGTTTCCTCAGTTGTTGCTCTGATGAATAATTTGAGCGATTTTAACCGTTTTAATGGTCCTCAGAGAGGTTAATTATGCTGGAACTGTGTGTGTTTTCTCACAGTGAATCTCATTGTTCTCTGAACGGAGCTCAGTGTGTATCCGTGTGCAGACCAGTGGGCCTACGCTTACAGTTTAGCAGTGAAAAGAAGAAAGAAAGAGGGAAAGAGAGGCAGAAGGGGATGAGTCACGTCCTTTTATCTGTTCCTTTCTTTCTTGCCGTCTCGTTCCTGTTGTTTTAAAGCTCCCTCGTCAGAAAGAAAAGCGCTCCCCGAAGGCCGGCTTAGCTGCGGGGATTGTTTAGTGAGAATGGATGTGCTGGTCTGGTGGTGTGTGTGGTGATAAATTAGCTCTATTGTAAAGGCGGTAGACGTCCTATACAGTAATGTGTTTTAAACAGGCAGCGATTGAGGCAGCACTGTGTCTGTAGTAATTCCATATTGTGGTGGTGATTATGCTCAAGCAGGGCAATTATCCTCTACCTTTGTGTGCGTGTGATTATGTTGTGGTCGTTTGTTATTCCTTTCGGTCTTTGGAGTGTGTTCCGTCTTCTTTTAAACACAGGGCATAGCCGGAACGCTTACAGTGGGGTGGTCAGGTTAGAACAAGTGTTTTTAGTAGGGAAGCAAACAACTTGGGAAAAAAACGAAACAGCAGTCAAAGAGGTTTTTCTGGTTGGTCTCCCAGGAGATTCTGGTTGGTCTCCCAGGAGATCGGGAGTTCGATCCCTGGTGATGCTACAGCCGTCCATGGCCATTCAGACAGCACAATTGGCCTCGCTCTCTCTGCGTGGGCAGGATGTCCCAGGACGTCTCCCCCCATCACATTGTGCAAGAATAGCACAGGCATCTGTCAGCTGACCTATCTGACTTTTCGCATTCTCCTCCGATAACATGTTAGCAGCGGTTTGAAAAGATGTGGTGCTTCACAGGTCTCCTAGCGCTGGTGGTATTGTGTATGATATGGGGGGTGGGGCGTCCTAACTAGTAGGTGGAACTGGATACAGCTAATTTCTAATTTGGGGAGAAAATTGGGAAAAATCCCCTCCAAAAAGATGTTCTTCTGCAATCACATTAGGCCAATTACTAAAAATAACAACTGTCAAGGCAAAGTTTATTCATATGGCGCTTTCTACAACAGGTGTTTTCACAAAGCAGCTTTACAGAAAAATCCGGGTCCAAGCCCCCATGAGCGTTGCCAGTGGAGACAGTGGTGAGGAAAAACGCAAGAGCAAGAAACACTGAGGGGAACCAAGACTCAGAAGGGGAACCCGTCCTCCTCTGGTTGACCCCGGATACACGCACACATCTTCTAAACTGTTTGTCCTTCTGGGTCGCAGGGGTGCTGGAGCCTATTGGGTGGAAGGTAGGATACAGCCTGGAGAGGAGGTCGGTCAGTCGCAGGGCGGACAGCGGACAGCAAACAGCGTTAGTATAAAATATAAGAATACAAAACAGGGAAACCAGGCAGAGCAGCGGTTAATTAGATAGGTATAGTTTATACAGCAGCAGCAGCAGGAGGGACGGTTCATGAGGGTGAGGACTGCACAGTGTTGTACAGCAAGAAGCTCAGTGGTGCTCAAGCTGGTCCAGAAGGCTGGCGAGCGGTGGCACCAGATCAAGGCAGAAGAGGCAGCAGCATCAGACACACAGCTGGGCAGCTGATCAACTCGGCAAAGAAAAAAGACACCGAAAGTTGGTTATGTACTGGTTCATTTTATTATTAAAAACAGCTCAAACTGATGTTCCTGTTTTTGATGTGGTGCAATGAAATTTCTTGTTTGTTTTCATCCCTCATTTCTAATCCTGATTACTGTGTCATTGGTTATTAAAGCAATAAGCCACGAGAGGCTGTGCGTGACTGCACTTTTACCACAGGGAAGGGTGTTGTTAGGCATGATGCAAAGTGGAGTAAACCCTCCTTCCTTGTGATAAAATCGCAGTAACACTTCAAGGCTTCAAGTGACTTATAGCTTTTATAAAACGGTGGCCAACATATAAAGTATGATACACAGTTTTTCAGAAAATAATTTGTTATTATTTAGAATCACCATAAACAAGTATTGCAAGAAATGTAGTTCCTTTAGCGAACGTCCACCAGTGTACTGCATTCACGTTTACGTTTTTAACTTTTCGTCGTGTATCAATGAACATATGATAACGCAGCTCTGTTTAATGTAAAAGCCTTCACGTTATGAGTACTTTTTGGTCACCAAATTACCACCAATCGAGCCCCTCTTCTCACACTGGGGCTGAATCTCAAACGCCTCCCTGCTCCCTACATAATGCACTACGTAGGAGTTTAATACTGGATCCTGCAGCCCAACAGAGTGAAATAGAACTAAGAAACAGTCGTTTGGGACTCAGAAATGTCCACTCTCCATAAATGATGCCCTGTTTGGCTGTAGAGGCTAGAATTTCTAATCTTTCGTAGCTAGAACACTATTTAGGGAGTACTGAGCTGTTTGGGATTCAACCTGGGTTTGATGCGACTTCTGACTTTTATACTGCAGTTTTACAGTAAATCGTACCGAGTTGTTTAATTAAAGCCTGTGATATTAATGATGGAGCCTGCTTGCTCTCTTTTAGCCTGTCAGCCAGCTGACCAGCCTGGTTCTAGTTAAGAACATAAGTTGTCAGCCCCTCAGTTTCTTGCTTCATCAGAGCGCTCGGTGCTCCATGGAGCAGCATGAGAGTCAAAGATTATTCATTAGCATAGTTCAGCTCTTGTGAGGTGGTCATAGCTGTGGGTATATCATGAATTTTATAACGGCTTCGTACTCCAATCGATTTTTAGGGCCAGAAGTATCTGTTTGTACGGCGAAACAGAAGTACTCGATTACATTGATGTAGATACTTGTGTAGGTGCCTGGAACTGGGTTTTCCTAATGAAGACGTTAGCTTCACCTTTAGATCCCATTATGAGATCTTTAACTGCATCTGTAATCAGAACATTCATTCAAGCATTACAGTCCTTTACACAACCCATTAGGATACCACTAAATACCATTACTGACTTCTGGACATCATCTGGAACCAGCAGAATGATTTTTATTGGTTTGTACGACTTTGACTTTAGTGAGAAAGGCTAATATTAAGACCCTGACCAGCTTTCACTCAGCAAAGAAGCCTGTTGGAGCGAAGACAAGCCCACTGTTGTGTACATCATCGTCCGACTTTATCAGTGTAACTTACAGGTAACTGTCCTGATGTGAGATGTTCAAGTGTCAACATTCGCTCAGAGCAGGCAGGAGAACATTTCTCTGGCAACTGCTTTATGGATGACTGTCTCATTTTACATAACTGGGGTGGCCAGAAGGGCGGCCATATGTCACACTAGAGTGGCCCTGGCAACCCTTTGGCTATGCCTCAGTTTAAAGACCCTCTGCCCTCAAAAAAACCTGTTTTGGAAATGCTTAACGCATCTTCAGTGGCGTGTTAGGATTATATGGGTGTCGAATGTGTGAGGAGTTCATGTTTTTCCATTGAAAACATATTTATGGTAAACATACGTCTGTTTAAAACGTCACGCTACAAAGCAGCCCAAATAAGCCGGAGCCTGTTTCAGACTAAAGTACTGAGATGAGGATTATGACGTGACCGTGGGAAGCACATGCAGCTCATGCAGGGATGTTTGGACTGCAGTAAGCAGTTGACTGAAACGATGAAGGGTGTTGGTATTTAAAAATGACTAATGTTTGTTCCATATCTAGAGCTGTTCTAGAGCTCTAGGTAGCGTTCTACTGCAGTAGCTTAGCACATTACAGCTTCAGACAGTACAGCACACGTTCCTTCCGCCTCACTGACACAAGTTTAGACAGATAAGAAGTCAAGTCTAAGGGTGAACCTACGTTTTTGTAAGTGGAGTCCTTAGCTTAGCCGCTTTTGCTCCACGCATTGGCCTAGCGAGCAGAATAAAACGGCTACATGTGCCACCGAACAGGTTAAGTTCTCGCTCAGATGATTCACTGAGGCAAGTTTAGGGAATGAAGACTTTGGGGCAGTCGTGGGCTGGAGGTTAGGGAGCTGGCCCTGTGACCGGAAGCCGACAGTCCATGACTGAGGTGTCCTTGAGCAAGACACCTAACCCCCAATTGCTCCCCGGGCGCTGCGGATTGGGCTGCCCACCACTCTGGGCAAGTGTGCTCACTGCCCCCTAGTGTGTGTGTGTATTCACTAGTGTGTATGTGGTGTTTAACTGCACGGATGGGTTAAATGCGGAGGTGGAATTTCCCCGTTTGTGGGATTAAGTCCAGGTATTACCCTGTCCAGCTAGCGCGAGCCTAAGCTCTGCTCAACATTCAGCGGCTGTTGCTTAGCTTATCGTTTAAGGTAAGATGATCCTGTATTAGTCCCACCGCAGGGGAAATTTAACCATCGTCCACATTATTTTTGGAGGAAAAAAGGCTTTAAAAAAGGTTCATGCTGGTCTAAGCTGGTTTAGGCCTGTCTGGTGGACACACAGGTTGACCAGCTACAAGCATGCAAAACACAACATGTCACAGCTGTCGGAGCAAAACCTTCTATCTCCATTTTCAGTTTTATCATAATTTGGAAATACCTGTTGCCCCTTTACAAGGAATGGATTAAAAAAAAATGGCCCAATGACTTGGAAAAAAATCAAGTTCCTTTGACTTGACTAGTTTTTTTCCTTCCCAGTAAACATTTTGGGAATGCAAGGTTTTGTTCCGACAGCAGCGATATGCTAAAACCCTGATGGCAAGAGGATAGTGGCGTTTCCAGGGCAGTCCACCAGCAGAGTAACAGGTGAAATTCCACTCATTATCACACATTTTCCACTCACAGTCCAATTTACTTATTTTTCTGACTTATTTATTTATTATTTATTTATTTACTTGCTTATTTATTTCTTACTGTTCTTACTTATTTTGCTTAGGCTTTACTCATTTCCTTTCTTTAGTTACACTTTGTAAATTAGTTAGGTAAGTAACTTTAATCCAGCTCAGCGACAGCAACAACATTGTGTATAAAATTATTTTATATCAGGCCTAGTCATTATTTTAAATTTAAATACATTTAAATAAATTTAAAACTTGGACCAGCACTGGCAAACCATCAGTGGGGTGCCAACCTTATCAAGCCAGTGGACTGATATGTGCTTCCTGTCTGAGAATAAACTAATGAGTTACGATGTGATGGTGGGAAATATCAAATCAAATCAAATCAAATTTATTTGTAGCACTTTCTACAACTGATGTTTTCACAAAGCCGCTTCACAGAATTCCAGTAAAGACAGAGTTTTAACATAAATGTAAAACCCCCAGGTGAGCAAGCCAGGGGGCGCCAATGGCAAGGAGAACCTCCCTCAGAGCTGAGGAGGAAACCTTGGGAGGAACCAGGCTCACCAGGGGGGACCCGTCCTCCTCTGGTCAGACTACCTACAGAGTTATTATACTACTAATATTAATAGCAGTAGTATTAGTAGTAGGAATAGCTGGGAGGCTATGAGAACATCAGTGTAGGGTGGGCAGCTCATCCAAGGCAGGTGGTGGTAGCTGGGCGTGGGCAGCTGGTCTGAAGTGGGCAGCAGGAGAGCTGGACAGTCAGTCGTCCTTCAGTGTCCAGCCGGACATGTGGGCGGTTGTATACTCGGAAAGAAAGCAGGGAGAGGGAATTAGTTTTATTCTATCCGTTTGTACATAAACAGGGAATGTGGACATTTCCAGAGTGTGGCTAACGACTCCGGCAGATCTGACTATGACAGCTTAACTATCAGGAGAGAACCAGAAGGACACACAGACACGGCAGCACTCTGAGACAGTCTGGCATCCCTCCGCTCCACCGTCCACAAACCTGAGTGACCGCGTGCGAGCAGCGGGACGACAGCACCAGCGTCTCAGTTTACTATAATTCCCTGTGTCCATGGACCCCTGGATCTGCTGCCTTTATCTAGGGGGAACATTAGCTACCAAAAGCTGAACTGAACAAGTGAGTTTTCAGCCTAGTCTTAAAGATTGAGACTGTGTCTGAGTCCCGAACAGTTTCTGGAAGATCATTCCAGAGTTTGGGGGCTTTATAAGAGAAAGCTCTTCCCCCAGCTGCAGCCTTAGGAATTCTGGGGACTATTAATAAGCCAGCGCTCTGGGATCTGAGTGGTCGTGATGGCTCATAATGAGAAATAAGGTCTTGCAGGTACTCAGGAGCGAGACCATGTAGGGCTTTATAAGTCAATAAAATGATTTTACAATCAATACGGAATTTAATAGGTAGCCAATGAAGTGATGATGGCACTGGACTGATATGATCAGATGTTCTAGTTTTAGTGAGGACCCTGGCTGCGGCGTTTTGGACTAGTTGGAGTTTGTTTAAATTCCTGCTCGTGCATCCTGACAGTAGAGCGTTACAGTAGTCCAGCCTGGAAGTAATAAAGGCATGTACTAGTGTTTCTGCATCACGCAGGGACAGGGCATTTCTGATCTTGGCGATGTTGTGAAGATGTAGAAAAGCTGTCCTAGTGATGCCGCCTGTGTGTTGATCGAATGATAAATCTGAATCTATTATAACGCCGAGATTTTTAGCTGCTGATCCAGGTGCGGCTGGAAAGTCGGCGAGATTTAAGATTAAATCTGGTAATTTACTTCTTGCTAATTTTGGACCCAGAAGGAGAACCTCCGTTTTGTTACTGTTTAATAGGAGGAAGTTCTGTAACCGAATACTTTTGGCGATATACTGTACCATCACATCTGCACCTAACTTGTTTGAGATATTTGCCTGTACATTTGGCCAAATAAGATAAAAGGTGAGTGGCTGTCAGATGTTTCCTCCACATCTGTCTGACTCAAATTTAGTGTAGAGCATTCTGTTAGCAGCTAGCAGTAGCTTTGCATGCTAAACCACGACACGGATTAGTTCCACTCAAATCTGAAGGGTAAACATGTTTCTGTGTCCTCCGTTAGCAAAGCTGCTCTTGCTCTGCCACGCTGTCCTCATGTCCTCATGTCCTCATGTCCTCATGTCCTCATGCTCGCTAAGCATTAGCTTAGCGAGCAGAGGAGCCCTGCTGAAAGAAGCAGCACAGAAGCCTGAGTTTGCTAAGTTAGTGTAAAATAACTTTGCTCTAATTGAACAGAGCGCATAACGTATGTGTTCAGTACGGCCTCAGAAACGTCTCCGGTCTCCGACTTGCACACAGTTCTGTATTCCTGGTGTTTCTTCTTGTTGGTGCCACCACTGATATTCCATGTTTTTACACTTAAGCGTAAGTATAATTGGCTGTATTAACGAGGTCCTGCAGCCTTGCTATGAAAATAAGCCGTATGTAAACATCTGCTGATTATCCCAGAAATGTGTATCCCCCTGTTAATTAATACCTATTTTGAAATACGTTTGCTGAAAGATAATAACTGAAAGAAGCACGAGCGCTTCGCTAATGCCTGATAATTACGTCGATAGCATCAATTGAAGCATCAGCGCTAATTGCAGCATCTCTCCCGATCAGGGCGGTTTTGCTGCTGTTTACGCCGGTTTGTTTGTGTTTGTGGGCCGAGGATGTTAATGAGGTTTTTAAAAGGTGCTACAGAGCTTCAGCTGTAATGGACTGGAAACAAGCAGCAAACAGAGAGAGAGAGAGGGAGAGAGAGAGAGAGCGAGAGAGGGAGGGAGAGAGAGAGAGACAGAGAGGGAGAGAGAGAGACAGAGAGAGAGACAGAGAGAGAGAGACAGAGAGAGAGAGAGACAGAGAGAGAGAGAGAGAGAGAGACAGAGAGGGAGAGAGAGAGACAGAGAGAGAGACAGAGAGAGAGAGAGGGAGAGAGAGAGAGAGAGAGAGAGACAGAGAGAGACAGAGAGAGAGAGAGGGAGAGAGAGAGAGAGCGAGAGAGGGAGGGAGAGAGAGAGAGACAGAGAGGGAGAGAGAGAGACAGAGAGAGAGACAGAGAGAGAGAGACAGAGAGAGAGAGAGACAGAGAGAGAGAGAGAGAGAGAGACAGAGAGGGAGAGAGAGAGACAGAGAGAGAGACAGAGAGAGAGAGACAGAGAGAGAGAGAGAGAATGAGAGACAGAGAGAGAGACAGAGAGAGAGAGAGAGAATGAGAGACAGAGAGAGAGACAGAGAGAGAGAGAGAGAATGAGAGAGAGAGAGAGAGAGAGAGAGAGAGAGAGACATGTTTAGATCTAAAGGTTGGAGTAAATGACTGAATTTGACCAAACTGTCCTGATGATGCACTTCCTCTAGTCATGATTCAGCATTTCACTTCTTTGCTGCGTTTGGTTTGATGATGCGGTCGTTTTGCACAGTGTATTAACACGACGACACTGTGGCTCACTGTCACTGTCACTGCTCACAATGCAGTTAGGAAGGTGTTTCTAATAAAGTGGCCAGTTAGTGAAAGCATAAGGCTGCACGTTATGGACATAAAGATATCATGATGCCAACATTAAAAATGCTAAACCATTTTAAAATTTTACTAAAATTAACATGCTTTACTTTTAAAATAACAGGAATCTGACTGGCCACTTTATCAGAAACACCTACCTTGTGCTTCCACTCCCTGGCCACTTTATCAGAAACACCTACCTTGTGCTTCCACTAAGTGGCCGCTTTATTAGAAACACCTACCTTGTGCTTCTACTAAGTGGCCACTTTATTAGAAACACCTACCTTGTGCTTCCACTAAGTGGCCGCTTTATCAGAAACACCCTTCCCGTCCAGCTGTGTAGGGACTGTGAACGGCGGTGCAGCGTCCTGGTGTCTGATCAGAGCTCGTCTCGTGAGCGAACGGCTGCAGAGGTTTATTTTTAGTCCTCCTCTCCTGCGAGGTTCCGCCAACACGCCTGACATCAGAGTCTCCGTCGTTTGTTAATTCTCTCTCTCTTTGTTTTTTCACTTTTTTGCTTCAGGCTGATAAGGCTCTTTCATTCTTCTGACAGTTACGTCTCTTTCCTCTTCATTCTTCACCCGCTGCGTTCTTCCTCTCGCTCGCCTCTTCCTCTCTTGTGTCACGCTGCCTCACTGATCTTCCGTTTCTGCCGTTTATATCGTGGAAATCACATGCTTTTCTTCTGGAGGCCACGGCTTCAAACGGCGTTAAAGATAAAGGCAGATATTCGTTTCTAACAGGTTGCTTGTTCTGCTTGTTGGACGCTCTGCCTCTCCTTTATTTCCATTAAATGTTTCCTAATTATAATGAAGATGTGCTGTTGGCTCTGATTAGAGAGTCTCAGAGTTCATTCTTCCTCATCTTCACTTTCGGGAATCTTTAATCCGTCATTCAGGATTCTCTCTCTCACTCCCTCCATTCCTCTCTCTCTCTCTCTCTCTCTCTCTGTCTCTCTCTCTCTCTCACTCCCTCCATTCCTCTCTCTCTCTCTCTCTCTCTCTCTCACTCCCTCCATTCCTCTCTCTCTCTCTCTCTGTTCTCAAGGTGGCACCAGTGTGTTTGTCTGGCTCTCTGTTTGTCTGGGTCTCTTCTGGATATCAGGCCTTTATTTGAACACGTCCAGGATCGCCGACCAGTGTGGCTCCATCCCAGTTTATCTCCTTACCCCGGCTGGGTGCTCCGGTGCCTGCCTTGCTGTGTAGCTAAGCAGATGAGCCGTCGCAGGACATGGACTTAGATCAGGTCACTGGTTTGGGCCTCGGTGAGGTCTCTCTACTGGGGTGGTGTCTCTTCAGCCATGGGTCACAGTGGAGCCGTGTCCACCGACGTTCACTGGAACCCAAATACGTTCATCTTGGAACATCCTGCCGGAGCAGCCACGTTTCAGTTGGCCAGCACCTGTGTGTCCACATCTCTGCAGCAGGCGGAGAGCAGACCTGCACTTTATACGGACCATGGAATGCACCTTGATGAAAATGGGTTCGGCTAACGGGAGCTTTATTTTGAGGGACTTTATCCTAACCCAAGAGCTGGATTTTTTTGTTTTGACCGAGATGTGTCTTGGTGTCGGTGAACTTAGTCCTCTTTTGGAGCTGCCTCCCCCAAAACTCTAACTTTTTAACCTGTCCTCGAGCTGTTGCAAGGGCAGGAGAAGTAGCCATGGTTTTTAACAACTGCTGTAAATATGAAGCTCTTCTAGTTGATCTTTTTGCTTCACTGTTAGAAATAAAAGGTACAAACAGTGTAGATGTTCCCTCAAAGGTTCTACAGGGGGTTTAAGGTCTGATTGTGGAGCTTAAATCAGGTTCTCCAGGTGAAAAGTTGGTATTTGTTCCTTTTCATAACCAAATGTTTTAAAACAGAGCAGTAGAGTAAAAGCCTGGAGGCGAGGCGAGGCGGGGTGTGTGGAGTCAGCTTAGAACAGATCATTTCAGTGGATTATGGTTCCATTATGTTCCCTGACTGAAGGTGCGGAGATGACATTTACATTTATGGCACTTGGCTGACACTCTTATCCATTTGATCAGTTTATGCAGGTAGGCGCAAGTAGTGTTGGGAGTCTTGCCCAAGGACTCTTATTGGTATAGTGTAGGGGGCTTGTCCAAACAGGGGATTGAACCCCAGTCTATAAGGCAGAGGTGTTACCCACTACACTAACCACCAATGAACTTATATATAAGACCACCTAAATCTAAAAGTGAATTTATTTATGAATTTTCTCGTTTTTTAGCATGGATTACTACAACTACAGGTAGATCACTAATCTTGGGAGATTTTAGGAACCGTTGTTGCCCTGAATCCCACCCATAATCGTGGTCTCATTTTTTCTTAGGGTTTTACCATTAGCAACCTTGAAATTCCTGATGTTGGGTTTTCTGATCATAGACCGGCGATATTTTATGCCATTGTCTGGAAACAGCCACTGGTACCAGAGCTGTGAGTCACCATTATTGTAACTCCAACACCGCCGGTCACTTTTCTGAAGCCTGTCTTAAGACGCCCCCTTTAGAGGGCACTGTGCCTGGTTCACCTTCTCTGAGGCGTTGGTCACTACTTTCAACTCTACCTGTTCTTCCATTCTTCCATTGCTCCTCTTAGAGCTAGGCGTGCTAGGGCTAAACCCCAGCCCTGCTGAAATGATTCCACTCACCTTCGTGGAAGAGAATGTTGAACTTCAGGTTCGTTATTTCCAGGCACTTTAATAAACCCGGAGTATTGTTCAGTACTATAGATGTTGCTCTGAATCCACACGTCTACTTCCCTACTGAGTCCCCTAAAATTTGTGAAGACTTTAAGCCATTTTTATTGGAAATAATGAGAAATTTAGAGTTAATTTAAAACACTTTATCATCGACTCCCCTTGAGATCTGAGCTGTGCCCACAGTTTCGATGCTGTTGAGCCCATCTCACTTTCCTTTTCGAGATCAACGCATTTTTAATATGAGGCTTACAACTTCTCCTGGTGCCATCATCCCCACTCCTCTCTTAAAAGCAGTGTTTGATATAATAGGACCTAGTCTACTTCTCATAATTATTACCTTCTTATCCTTTGGTACTGTTTCTGCCTGTTTTAAGCCCAGCCTGCTTATTCAAGAAGCACAGTCTTAATTCTACTATACTTAAATCATTTTGTCCAGTTTCAAAATGAGCCTTTCTTTACAAGGTGTTGGAGAATGTTGTACAACCCCAATTCCAGTGAAGTTGGGACGTTGTGTAAAACAAATAAAAACAGAATACGATGATTTGCAAATCCTTTTCAACCCATATTCAGTTGAATCCACTACAAAGACGAGATATTTAATGTTCAAACGGATAAACTTTATTGTTTTTGCAAATATTCACTGACTTTGAATTTGATGCCTGCAACACGTTCCAGAGAAGTTGGGACAGGGGCGTGTTTCCCGCTGTGTTACATCACCTTTCCTTTAACACTCAATAAGCGTTTGGGAACTGAGGACACTGATTGTTGAACCTTTGTAGGTGGAATTCTTTCCCATTCTTGCTTGATGTCCAGCTTCAGTAGATCAGCAGTCCGGGGGTCTCCACTGTCGTATTTTGAGCTTCATAATGTGCCACACATTTTCAGTGGGAGACGGTCTGGACTGCAGGCAGGCCAGTCTAGTACCCGCACTCTTTTACTACGAAGCCACGCTGTTGTAACACGTGCAGAATGTGGCTCGGCATCGTCTTGCTGAAATAAGCAGGACGTCCCTGAAAAAGACGCTGCTTGGATGGCACCAGATGTTGCTCCAAAACCTGTATGTACCTTTCAGCATTAATGGGGCCTTCACAGATGTGCAGGTTACCCCTTCCATGGGCACTAACACCCCCCCACACCATCAGAGATGCTGGCTTTTGAACTTTGCGCTAAAAACAATCCGGACAGTCCTTTTCCTCTTTGGCCCAGAGGACACGACGTCCATGATTTCCAGAAACAGTGTGAAATGTGGACGCGTCAGACCACAGGACACTTTTCCACTCTGCGTCAGTCCATCTCAGATGAGCTCGGCCCAGAGAAGCCGGCGGTGTTTCTGGGTGGTGTTGATATGTGGCTTCGCTTTGCATGGCAGAGTTTTAACTTGCACTTGTAGACGGAGCGACGAACTGAGTTCACTGACAGTGGTTTTCCGAAGTGTTCCTGAGCCCATGTGGGAATATCCGTTACAGAATGATGTGGGTTTTTAATGCAGTGCCGTCTGAGGGATCGAAGGTCAGGTCCTGTAGGCTCAGGGGATCAAACTGGTGACCTTACAGTCATAAGGCTGGTTCCCTAGCCGTATAAATATAAATATAAGCATGGATAAACATGTATATCGCTGTTGTCGGCACAAAACCTCGTAACTTTACAGGAAAAGAAAAAAAAAACTTCTTTACTTTGAATGTAAGTCAATGGAACCAGACGTATTTCCCATTCATTTTAGGTCATTTAGTCCGTTCACTATGAATTTTACACACAGTGTAAAGGACATCAGGCATTTTTCCTTCTTCTTCTTTCGGCTGCTCCCTTTAGGGGTCGCCACAGCGGATCATCTGCCTCCATCTTGCCCTATCCACTGCCTCCTCTACTTTCACACCAACCATCTCCATGTCCACCTTCATTACATCCATAAACCTTCTCTGAGGTCTACCTCTTCTCCTTCTACCCGGCAGCTCCATCTCCAACATTCTTTGCCCAATATATCCACTATTCCTCCTCAACACATGTCCAAACCATCTCAACCTGACCTCTCTGGCTTTATCTCCAAACTGCTCCACCTTCACCGTCCCTCTGATCTGCTCATTTCTAATCTTGGACAACAGGCATTTCAAAACCTGAAAAACAATAAAAATGGAGTTACAAGGTTTTGTTCTGACAGCAGTGGTATATTAGGCTTTTATTGGTTGTTGGCAATGAATCAGTGGTCATTAAATGCGCTTAAAGGGTTCTAATCTGACCAGAACACACCTTCTTCAATAAAAACCATTATATTCTGGGTTTGACCCATTTTTCTGATATGTTCTGATATGAAGTCCTGCATGAGGAGGGCCTATATTAATTTACTGTTCCAGTTGTTGTTGAGCTGATGCAGGTTTGGGGTCCGGCAGTGTAAATGCTCTGAGGGTCTTTCTGTAGAAGCCACGGTGAATAATGAGTGTTCAGACTGGTGTTTTCTCCGGCGCTCTCTGAAGGCAGTGTGTGTGTGTGATGTTTGTGTGTTAATTAAAGCAGTGTTAATCCTGCAGTCCGCGTAATGGAGGGGTTTAAATTTAGAATCTAAGCCAAACTAAAAGCGCCGTCTCACGGTGTACCTGAGCGTTCAGGGTTCTCTGGCAGGAGAGGAGACTTCACCCCCATCTGGTGCAGTCAGCTCTCACTGTAGATTCAGCTGTAGATTCTCCATCAGCGTTCTGGCCTTAGAGGACTACAGAGCCGTGTGGGAGATGTAAACGTAGTGATTCAGAGAGGTGAAACAGAAATGTACAGGTTCTAGATTTAGAGATACTGAATGATGGAAGTTGCATCAATTGAAAATATCTGTCAAGTGTTATACAGTTCAATTACTGTGTGTACTGGACCATAAACCTTTCAAAGATATCAAGGAAAATGGTAAGAGATTCATAAAGGTTTTGGCCCCCCAGTCAAACTCCACGCTGTTGATGATTTGGCTCGTGCTTCCACTCACTGGCCACTTTACTAGACACACCTGCCTTGTAAAATAGTAACGTACAGTCATAAAATTTTGTGTATATATATATATATATATATATATATATATATATACACACACACATACACACACACACACACACACAAAACCTTGTATCTCCAATATCTCCAGTGGTGACTTTACAGGAGAATGAAAAAACATACTGTAGTTTTAATGTAAGTCAATGGACCCAGAATTTTTTCCAAGTAATTTTGGGCTGTTTCTTTTGGTCCATTCGTCAGGAAATTTGCACACAACATATGGAACAACAGGCATTTTCCAGTTAAGGAAAAGATTTCAGGTCATTTGTCAGGAGACTGATCCAGCTTTAAAGAGGAATTCCCTAAATCTCAAACCAGTGTTCTAACTTTCTTGCTTTTGTTAAGAAATTAGAGAAAAGCTTTAGAGGACCTGATCTTGGATTTCTCTTTCTCTTGGCGGTGCGACCTGCTTGAATTTCCAAGTGACAATATTGCTTTGGAGAAACCCATTTCCCTGGAATCAGCGATTCTGTCCCAGCAAATGTTTCAAGCTGAGCAAACACAGCTTTTGGGCTTGCCAGCATCCCTACTGCCTTCTAGAGGCTTTGCCATGTCCATGTATCTGGAGGTAATTTTGGCAATTAGAAGGGCCAATCAGCATTTGGCTCTCCTCAGTTCTGCAATGAACCCATGTTGAGTCCAGGAGCTCCAGCTGACTGGTCTTGGTTTGGAGAAGCACTTGGCAGAATCAGACATGCGATAGCCTGATTCTTCTGGGTCGGCCAATACACCCTGTAGTGTTTTATCCACGCTCTGGTTTTAGGCACCTGACCCGGTTCATGGCCTGATGAAATGTTGGGTTTTGGGGTGGGTTTGGGTCGATTTTTGTTTTCTAATATGTGATTAATGAGCAGTTTTGTTTTTATTTGAAACAGCAAATGGACATCATTTCACAGACTTTTGAAACAGACTCTCATGGACTTTCTCTCCTGCACTCTGCTTCTCTCTCTAGGATAGTCCACATTCACAACAAAGCTGGTCTTATTAACCATGGACAATAAAAGGGAAGCTGTTTAAAGAGAAAAGCAAGGGCCCTAAAACTGAACCCTGTGGGACCCTTCACAAGAAACATGAAGTTTTTAGCCAATTAAACCAAAAAAACATTGCTTCCATTAAATATGAATTAAACATGTCCTGGCTGGGTAAAGAGAAAATTGTATACATTAGATTTTAATCTGATCTGTGCTAGTATAATGCCACTCAACTGCCCAGTGCACTACATATTTTAGCATTTTTATTTAAATTCTGCCTTTACTCACCTGAACCACCTCCTGAAGTAGATGTCTCCTACCTGACCTGACAAAATATCAGGTTTTGGGCAGGGCTTGGGTCGATTTTTCAGGCTCAAGTTTGATTTCTAATGAGTGATTTTTTTTTTTTTTTTTTTTACTTTTTCTTTGAAGGAATATACCTGTAATGTAATGTTTGCAGACATTTTTAAACATTGATTTCACAGACTCTCAAGCATTTTATGTGTACAACAAAGCTGGTGTTACTAACTGATCACCATGGCTATAAGAAGGAAAGCTTGTGAAAGGGGAACAGTTTCAAGAGAACAGCAAGTGACCTAATATTGAACCTTGTGGCACTCCAGAAGAAACTGATTACAAATTTTAGATTAATCTTTCAGTTACACCAGAAACTTTGCTGTCATTAAATGTGTTTAAAACATCTTGTCTGATGAAATGCATTTAGGGTAATGAGAAAATTGTGTTTGCTTCTCTGATTTTACCGACTCTCATGAATTTTCTCTTACTCTGTCTCTCTCTCTCTCTCTCTCTCTCTCTGTGGGACATTTTTCATCCACGGTTTGCCATGGATGAAATAAAAATAAAGCTTGCTAGAGGGGAACTGTTTTAAACTCCAAATGAGTCAGACACATCTTCATAATTGAAGCATTTATCTAACTTTTTTTTTACATCTTACAGCAAAAAAAACTAAGCAGGTGAATCTAGAAAAAAAAATTAAATCTTTGTCATTGTGAGACGGTTGTAAGAATAATATAATACCATATTTTCAGACATTTGTTACTTATTTTAAGTAATTCTATGAAGTGAACATGTCTTGTTTCATTGGCAGATCATTTTACTTGTTACCTGAATTCTGAAGCCTGAATATTTTCCATATTCTGGACATAGCTCCAGGGCATAGTTCTGAAAATGAATCTCCTGCTGCATTTTATATTACACTGCTCAAAAAAATAAAGGGAACACTTTAACAACACAATATAATTCCACGTAAATCAAACTGTCCACTTAGGAAGCAACACTGATTGACAATCAATTTCACAGCTGTTGTGCAAATGAAACAGACAACAGGTGGGAATTATTGGCGATTAGCAAGACACACTCAATAAAGGAGTGGTTCTGCAGGTGGGACCACAGACCACTTCTCAGTACCTTTCTGCTTTCTGGCTGATGTTTTGGTCACTTTTGAATGTTGGCAGGATGGGCAAATTCGCCACTGGCGCCCTGTGATCTTCACAGATGAAAGCAGGTTCACACTGAGCACATGTGACAGACGTGACAGAGTCTGGAGATGCCGTGGAGAGCGATCTGCTGCCTGCAACATCCTTCAGCATGACCGGTTTGGCAGTGGGTCAGTAATGGTGTGGGGTGGCATTTCTTTGGAGGGCCGCACAGCCCTCCATGTGCTCGCCAGAGGTAGCCTGACTGCCATTAGGTACCGAGATGAGATCCTCAGACCCCTTGTGAGACCATATGCTGGTGCAGTTGGCCCTGGGTTCCTCCTAATGCAGGACAATGCTAGACCTCATGTGGCTGGAGTGTGTCAGCAGTTCCTGCAAGATGAAGGCATTGAAGCTATGGACTGGCCCGCCCGTTCCCCAGACCTGAATCCGATTGAGCACATCTGGGACATCATGTCTTGCTCCATCCACCAACGGATGCATTAGTCCAGGTCTGGGAGGAGATCCCTCAGGAGACCATCCGCCACCTCATCAGGAGCATGCCCAGGTGTTGCAGGGAGGTCATACAGGCACGTGGAGACCACACACAATACTGAGCCTCATTTTGACTTGTTTTAAGGACATCACATCAAAGTTGGATCAGCCTGTCGTGTTTTTTCCACTTTAATTTTGTGTGTGACTCCAAATCCAGGCCTCCATTGCTTAATAAATTTGAGTTCCATTGATGATTTTTGTGTGATTTTGTTGTCAGCACATTCAACTTTGTACAGAACAAAGTCTTCAATGAGAATATTTCATTCATTCAGATCTAGGATGCGTTATTTGAGTGTTCCCTTTATTTTTTTGAGCAGTGTATTTAGAAAGACATGTACAAAGAGAACAGCAAGTGCCCTAAAACTGAACCTTGTGGGACTCCAGACTCAAGAAATCCGTATAAATATGAATGATTTTGTTTTAAATGTTAAATGAAGCACTATCCTTTTATCAAATATGATTAAACTTGTGTTGAATGATTGACTACATTTGGGGTAAAGGGACTTTAAAGCACTGTAACAGAGAGCCCCTACTCTACTGAGTAAAGCTGAAATAGTAAAAAGAGCCCAATGCTATTGAGTTGTTATTACACTGCCCCCCTATGACTTGTTTGTTTTTGGAAGTCCTTTGTAGCAGCTCAGATCCACTGCTCTTATCTTTTCTATGATGATCCTATTAATAAACCGCCCGTGTTTTTTCTCTGCCTCTCTGTGTTGAGCTTCTGTTGTATCAGCGTGTTGCATAAACCCTCAAGTCATTTGTTTGTTGTGTTATTGCTGGGACTGACTTTGCTGAGTCATTAGCTGCTGCTGGTTTGTATTCCACCAGCTCCGTTCCTCCATTTCTTCTCTCCTCTCTGAGGCGTTCTGGATGGGAATGTGATCAGTGCTGGGTCAAAGCCAAAGCACACCAGCCCAACAGGCCCAAATGTTCTAATGTTGGCAGTCCGCTTTGGAATGATCCAGAATATGAGCCAACTGCTCAAGAGCGGATATGGCACAGCAACCTAACACATAGATTCGATAGGAAATATTTAGTTTTTCTGACAGGTTTGTTGAAAGTGTTGGACTTGTGAAATATTAGTTGTGCAGTGGTTGTTGGGGAATGTTTGGTATGTTGGGGGAAAAATTGAGTATTGAGGGGTATTTGGGAATGTGCTGAGAAATGTTGGAGTTATTTCAGTTTATTGGTAAACCTTTGAAGACATCAGACGTGTTCGGGAATTTAGGGTTTATTAATAAATGTTACAAAATATTGTGTTTGTTGGAAATATTGGGAATATTGGGACGTACAAGATTTGGGTATGTTGGGAATTGTGCATGCTGGGAGATTTGGGGAAGTTAAAGTGATTGATTTGTTGGGAAATGGTTTTGTTGGAGTTTATAGGGAAAGTGTTGGGTTTTATTGGGAAATATTAAAGTGTTAGATTTGTTGGGTAATGGGTTTGTTGGAGTTTATAGGGAAAGTGTTGGGTTTTATTGGGAATGATTAAGGTGATGGATTTGTTGGTAATTTTTTGGGCTTGATGGGCTTTGTTTAGCAGGATTTTTTATTGGGTAATGTTGGTTTTGTTATGAAACATTTTGATTAATTGGGTTTTATATTGAAATGATTGGATTTATTGGTTTAAATTTGGGAATGTTTGTGTTTATTGGGTCTTATTTGGAAACATTTGGATATATTGGAGTTTATTTAGAAATAATTGGGTTTATTGGGTTACATTTGGAACTGTTTGAGTTTATTGGAGTTTATTTAGAAATAATTGGGTTTATTGGGTTACATTTGGAACTGTTTGAGTTTATTGGAGTTTATTTACAGATATTTGGGTTTATTGGGTCACATTTGGAACTGTTTGAGTTTATTGGAGTTTATTTACAGATATTTGGGTTTATTGGGTCACATTTGGAACAGTTTGAGTTTATTGGAGTTTATTTAGAGATATTTGGGTTTATTGGGTTACATTTGGAACTGTTTGAGTTTATTGGAGTTTATTTACAGATATTTGGGTTTATTGGGTCACATTTGGAACTGTTTGAGTTTATTGGTGTTTATTTACAGATATTTGGGTTTATTGGGTCACATTTGGAACTGTTTGAGTTTATTGGTGTTTTTTTACAGATATTTGGGTTTATTGGGTTACATTTGGAACTGTTTGAGTTTATTGGAGTTTATTTGGAAATGTCTGGGTTTGTTGTGTTTTACTGGGTGTCACGCCAGTCCTGTCCATGTGTTCGTGTTCTTGTTTTGGTTTTTAGTCCAGCCCCTTGTTTGGTTACTCCACCCCTGATTGTTGCCACCTGTGTTTCCACCTGTGTCTTGTGATCCCTTGTTAGCCCTCGTGTATTTAAGCCCTGTGTTTGCCTTGCACTGTGTTGGTCTTTGTACGGTTTGATATTTGGAAGCTTGTACTGTTTGGATGTTTAAATCTTGTTTGATTCTTCGTCGAGTTTCTGTGTTTTTTCTTCATCATGTCTGACCCGCCTTCTGTCTGTATTGGCTACTTAAACCTGGACTGTCATGACTACGACCCTGGATTTGCCCATAATAAAAGTCGCTTATCTCAGCGTACGCGTCCGCCTCCTCGTCACGCTGGTCAGTGAGGTCTGTTTTCTTCTCTTCGGGCCGACTGTATCTGCTAAACCCTACAAGTGAATGGTTACTCTTAACTGCCTTAATGTTAATCTGGACTGATGAAACAATTTCCTGTACGGTTTGTTCGAGGACCGTCTTCATCAGACCTTAACAGAAATTAAATTAGGTCTGCGGAAATTGATTCCTGCATCACAGCTGCACACAGTCTCGTTTATGCAAGCAAAGCCTCAAGGCCATGTTACCTTTTATTAATAACTGTGTTTTTAATCGTGCGGGTATTGGGCAGATTAATATCTGATACTCTGATGCTCTTCTGTTATATTATTTGATAAAGCTGATCGACTCTGTTTAAGAATATTGACTTGGTGTTAAATGTTAGAAACCCAGACTGAAAGCCTGTACCAGCTTTGAGGAACGCTCTGCAGAAGAATGGGTGCTGTGTATCTTTGACACAGACGACTATACGTGTCTGTATGGGAGCTGCTTTTGGCAGAATGTTGTGTAAGTGTTTTAAGGTCCTACAGCAGCCGTTGGCCGTCTTACTCCAGAGTCAATACTAACCTCTGTACTGCCCTTAACACCCTGCAGGTGATCGCTACCTGTACAGCACAGCAGCAGCTCACTATCTGAATCCCGGCCAACAGCAGCAGCTCCTTATCCATCACGGTGCTGGATCTGTAGCTAAGGTTGCGCTGTGATTTCAGGATTTCAAATGAGGATGCATGCCAAATGTGAAGTGCTGCAATTAACAGCCAAAATAAATGTAGCATTTGGTTTCTTTTTTTTTTTTTGCTTCCAGCCAAATGTTTTATTTCAGTGCATTGCCGTTTTTAAGTACCCTATAACTCTCTGAACAATTCAGTGAAACCATCATAACTTTATGAAAAATGGGGAAAATCACATTGACTGCGTTCTGTTTGGCGGTATAATAAATGCTGTGGGTGGTAGATTTCAATGAATTTGTTTCACATCTGTATTTGAATGTGTTGAGAAACTTCTAGCCTGCTTCACATTGCTGAACAGGTTCTGTGTAAGGGTTGTTAGTTACAGCAGGTCTGGTCAATTGCTTTTCATCTTTAATATTAACAATAGCTTGATGATCTGAAATATTCAAGCATGGCAAATGTGCAAAACCTGAAGAAATTGGGAAGGGGGCAAATACTTTTTCAGGGCACATTGTAGGTATGGATGTAGGGGTGGATGTGGTTGGCGACAATACTCAGATAGGCTGAGGCTTTCGAGTAATGATTGATTGGTATTAGCAGGACCAAGAAAACATTCCCCGCCCCATTTCCCGACCTCCACCAACCTGGACGGCCGACACAAGGCACATTGGGTCCATGGATTCATGTTATTGGCGCCAAATTCTGACCCACCCATCTGTGCAGATCTCAGCAGAAATCGAGATTCATCAGACCAGGCTACGTTTTTCCAGTCTTCAACTGTCCAGTGTTGGTGAGACTCTGCCCACTGCAGCCTCAGCATCCTGTTCTTAGCTGACAGGAGTGAAACTTGACGAGGTCTTCTGCTGTTGTAGCCCATCCACCTCGAGGTTTGATGTGCTGGGCACACTGCTTATCACAGTTGTACTGAGTGGTTCTCGGAGTTACCCTAGCCTTTCTTACAGCTTGAACCAGTCTGGCCGTTCACCATTGACCTCTCTCATCAACAAGGCTTTTCCCCTCGCAGAACTACCATCACTGGATACTTTTTTTCTTTATCGCATAATTCTGAGAAACCTTAGAGACTTCTACGTGTGAACAACCTAGCAGATCAGCAGTTGCGGAAATATTTAAAGCAGCCTGTCTGGCACCAACAAATTCAAGAAGAGATCCTAAGATTCATAAGAAATTCAGAAAATCATGGGATGGAATCAAAATGTATAAGTATCTTTTCATAACTATTCATAAGATGTAAAAATAACTTAAGACTGAACTTTGGAGATGCGAGTGCTATTATTATAAGAGCAACAAGAGTTTAGCTCCTAAGCTGTAGACCACACAAATTCAGAGTGGGTCTGCTGAGTGCCTGACTGCACTTTGCCAGCTGTAAAGTTTGGTGGAGGAGGGATGATGATATGGGGGTTGTTTTTCAGGAGGTGGTCTAGAACCCTTAGTTCCAGTGAAGAGAAATCTTAATGCTTCATCAGACCAAGACATTTCCAGCTTCCAACTTTGTGGGAACAGTTTGGGGGGAGACCCTTTCCTGTTCCAGCATGACTGAACCCCAGTGTACAAAGGCCATAAAGGCCTGGCTGGGTGAGTTTGTTGTGGAAGAACTTGACTGACCCTCACAGAGTCCTGACCTCAACCCCATGAACTAGAATGGAGACTCTGAGCCAGAGCCTCTCGTCCAACATCAGTGTCTGATTTTACAAATGCTCTTCTGGATAAACGGACAGAAATTCCCTCAGACACTCTTCAAAATCTTGTAGAAGCTTCCCAGAAGAGTGGAACCTGTTAGAGCTGCAACTCCATATTAATGCCTATTGGATTATAAAAGCTCCTGTAGGTCTGATGTGTAGGTGTCCCAATACTCTTTTCCCTGTAGTGTCTCTCTTGTTGCTCTTTTTTTCCCCAAGTCCTGCTTGGAAATCTGGAAGTTCTACGACCTGTAGTCTCCCAATAGTTATGGGAGATTTGGGAGATCAGATGTTGTCATTTAATGAATATTGATGATCCTAATGCTCTGAAATCTTTCACAGTGCAGCTCTTAAACTGCCACCGTACTTACTGTGTGGACGTTCTACCTACGCTGTCCTCTGGCCGGATGGTGGTCGCTGAGCTTGGACTGGGTCACAGTTAGTCTGTGCTGTGGTACTCTGATGGTGAAGAGATGCTCCATTAGTTGACTGTCTCTGTTTGGTGCTGATAGCTCTGTAATTAGGGCTGTGTTTTGCTATCATTGTCTTAATGGATTCCAAACAGCCTTTTGTTCCATGTCTGCTCATTTATTTGACTCTAATTTGTCTTTTGTTAGTGAGTTAATTAGTCTCAGACTCGGTGGACAGAGGGAGCAGGCGTGAGCTCGTCAGTGTGAGTGCTTCATACTGCACTGTGTCTCAGGTTCTAGATTTCAGACACATGCAGAATTATCCAGGTCTTTTTGGAATTGGGGTAATCAGTGAATATAGGGGTTTTGCCCCCCGTGCATCAGCTGGTGATTCCCTAAGACCCTTTTAATAAACTTCTGCTAGTTTCTGCTTACAGAGTCTCTGCGGGATGATTGTTGAGTAGATCTCTCTCTCTCTGTCTCTCTCTGTCTGTCTGTCTGTCTGTCTGTCTTTCTCTCTGTCTGTCTTTCTCTCTGTCTGTCTTTCTCTCTCTCTCTCTCTCTGTCTGTGTCTCTCTCTCTCTCTCTCTCTCTCTCTCTCTCTCTCTCTGTCTGTGTCTCTCTCTCTCTCTCTCTCTCTCTCTCTCGATGGAAAGCAGAAGCTCTTTGCTGTTTTATGTTGAGGAACGTTCTTCTTGAGTTGTTGCTCTATTTGATGGTCCAGTCTTTCACAGAGTGGAGACCCCTCCTCATCTTTACTTCTGAAAGACTCCACCTCTCTGAGATGCTCTTTATACCCAGTCACGTTACTGACCTGCTGCCAATCAACCACCAGGTGTTTTTTTTAAGCATTACACAACATGTTGCTGGCATCAAGTTCAAAATGGGCAAATATATTTTCAAAAAACAATAACCTTTTTTGGTTTCAACTTTCGATATGTTGTCTTTTGAAGTTTATACAATAAAATAGAGGGTTTAAATGATTTGCAAATAATTGAATTTTGTTTTTATTTACATTTACACAACTTTTTTGGAGATAGGGTACTAACTGGCCACTTTACTAGAATCACCTATCTTGTACTTCAACTCTGGCCACTTAAGTAAAATATTCCAGTGTATTATTATTATTATTATTATTATTATTATATGAATTTTATGCAAGTGAACATACTCCACCAGGTGTAGCTGTTGTTGGTGAGCCATCAGACAGAGGGAGTAAATGAGCTGTGAGATGAGCATGAAGGACTTTTACAGAGCTGCTCCTCATTCTCTGCTCATTCACAGTGAGTGGACACACTTACTGCTGAGTGGATGGTCCTCTCTAACTCGTCAACACACCCACACAGTACAGTAATCTTAGCTCTGTGTTCTCTCCTAAGGGCTCCTGTAACTGCTCCTCTCAGAGCAAAGTGAGTGCACCTCTTTGTCTTTATATTCCGCTGGAAGTCCACTTTATTACGAGTTCCAGACAGGAGCAATTCAGACACTGACCGCTGATGAAGGATCAGAGGCTGACTAACAGAAGAGGAGTTTCTGATAAAGTGGCCGCGTCCCTGTGTTGTGGTCCAGGGTCCGTATTACAGAAACTTCTTAGTCTCCATGAAGATTTCAGTAGGGACTGAATTTGGTTCAGTATCTATTCCAGAATAACAGTTCCTACCTTCATCATCTCATCATTAACTCCAGATGAGAAAACAGCGTCACACAAACATCCTGACTGGACTAAGCCTCCTAAAGCCTGTCCTAACTTTAGGATGAACCTCAACAGGGTCCTAACTTCAGGCAGCATACCAGCACAATGACTCTACGTTCATTTATACTGTCAAACACTGCTTTGGTTGGTTGCTAGGAAACAGACATGACAGTTGTTTGTTGGCTTTGATGAAGTAGGTTAAGATCTCCTAACTGGAGATAACTTCTTTAACTTTAGTTCCTGTAATACCTGGCTTTGTTAGTGTCTATCTTCTCCTGTAAAAAGGTTCCGACTCTTCTGTGTCTGTTTATGATAATGGGTTCTCCCAATGTTATCCTTCCAGTTTTGGACTTCTTGCCTTTTGCACTTTAGAATAACAAATAGGAATTGAATGTTTTCTGGTTTGTTTAGCTCACTCAAGACAATGTTTTATAGATTAAAGAGTCAGAATTCAGCATTTGAAAAAAGAAAGTCATTTAGAATCTGAATTTAATACAGAATATTTTTTGAAAAGAAATTTAAAGGTTTAGAATTTATTGAAAGACTCAGAATTTGGTAAAGGAAAGTCATTTAAACTCATAATTCTGTACAGGATACAGTTTATAAAAGAAATTAAAAGATTCAGAAGTTGACAAAAGAAAGTAATTTAGAATCAGAAATCTACACAGAATGGAATTTTCAAAAGAAATTAAAGAGCGACAGATTAGTCAGACTCTGTGTTTCTGACGGAAGGAAAGTGGCTGTGCTGTGTTTCTGCTGTCAGATCAGATCCAGGCTGGTTTGAAGTTGTATTGCAGGGTTGTTGCTGCATCTGGTCACACTGGACAGCTCGGTTTCCTTCTCTCCTTGTGTGCTGGACTGTGAAGAGAATACAGATGGCTCTTCTCTTGTAAAAACGTGGCTTGTTTTTTGGCTTTGTGCGTTTAGTTTTTTAACAAGGTGTTTGATAAGATGAAGTGCTGTTTAATGGGCTCTCCCTGAAAACAGATGGTCTTGTCTCTCTCCTATACAGACCCTTAAAACACTACAGAACTTGTTGTAAAGCAGCTGGACCAGACGTTCTTCATGACTTCTGCTTATTCAGATGTAAAAAAAGTCCATTTGTTTGGATGGAATGGAGTTTAAACAGACAGCTGTGCACTTTAACAGGAGAAGTAAAAGTGTTAGTGTCTGAGATGCTGATGTATTCTGGTTCACTGGGCTTTTAAATCTGTTCAGAAACACTGCAGATGTTCTGTCCAGTGCTAATTTCCCAGTGGACACAAGTCAAGAGACTTATTATTCCTGCTTTTTGTCTGACAGAGTTTAATCTTTCTGTGCTACACATTGTAGACTTTCACTATTGTGAGGGTCAGTTATGGAAGACAAGTAGCGGTTCTTTATAAAGGACATATGTTGCTCAGTTTTTATGGACAGGTGCAGGTTATGTATAGAGGATGGATGCAGGTTATTTACATAGAACAAGTGTCAGGACAGATGTGAGTCTGGTATAAAGGACAGGTGTAGGTCAAGTATAGAAGACAGATGTGGGTCTTGTATAAAGGACAGGTGTGGGCCAGGTATAGAGGATATGGGTGGGTCAGATATGGAGGACAGGTGCAGATCAGTTCTGACAAGTTACAGTTCAGGTATAGGGGACCGGTGTAGGTCAAGTACAGTGGGCAGGTGAGGGTTTAGCTACAGAGGACAAGCGTGGGTCAGGTATAGATGACAGGAGTTGGTCAGGTATAAATGACAGGAGTAGGTCAGGTATAGAGGGCAAATGTGGGTCAGGTGTGGGTCAGGTATAGAGGACAGATGTGGGTCAGGTATAGAGGACAGGTGTGGGTCTGGTACAGAGGACAGGTGTGGGTCAGGTATAGAGGACAGGTGTGGGTCAGGTATAGAGGACAGGTGTGGGTCAGGTATAGAGGACAGGTGTGGGTCTGGTACAGAGGACAGGTGTGGGTCAGGTATAGAGGACAGGTGTGGGTCAGGTATAGGGGACCGGTGTAGGTCAAGTACAGTGGGCAGGTGAGGGTTTAGCTACAGAGGACAAGCGTGGGTCAGGTATAGATGACAGGAGTTGGTCAGGTATAAATGACAGGAGTAGGTCAGGTATAGAGGGCAAATGTGGGTCAGGTGTGGGTCAGGTATAGAGGACAGGTGTGGGTCAGGTATAGAGGACAGGTGTGGGTCTGGTACAGAGGACAGGTGTGGGTCAGGTATAGAGGACAGGTGTGGGACAGGTGTGGGTCAGGTATAGAGGACAGGTGTGGGTCAGGTATAGAGGACAGGTGTGGGTCTGGTATAGAGGACAGGTGTGGGTCAGGTACAGAGGACAGGTGTGGGTCAAGTATAGAGGGCAAATGTGGGTCAGTTACAGAAGACAGGTGTTGGTCAGGTATATATGACAGATTCAGGTCAGGGGCAGGTGTGGGTCAGGTATAGAGAACAAGTGTGGGTCCGACATGAAGGACAAGTGCAGTTCAGTATAAATAAAAGATGTAGGTCAGGTATAGTTGACCGGTGATTATCAGGTATAGAGGGCAGCTGTAGGTCAGATATAGAGGAAAGGTGTGGGTCAGTAACAGAGGGCAGATGAAGGTCAGGTATAGAGGACAGTCGTGGTTCAAGTATAGATGGCAGGGGTGAGTCAGGTATACTGGGTAAGTGTGGGTCAAGTATAGAGAACATGTTTGAGTCAGGTATAAGGGACAGGTGTGGTTCAAGTATAGAGTACAAGTGTGGGTCAGATATGGAGGACAGGTATAGGTCAGGTATAGAGGAGAGGTATAGGTCAGGTACAGAGGATAGCTGCAGGTTATTTATAAAGGACAAGTATGGGTCACGTACAGAGAACGGATGTAGATCAGGTATAGAGGACAGATGCTGGTCAGGTGTAGAGTACAGGCGTGATTCAAGAATAGATGGCAGCGGTTGGTCAAGTGTAGTGGGTTAGTGTCGGTCAAGTATAGAGAACATGTTTGAGTCAGGTATAAGGGACAGGTGTGGTTCAGGTATAGAGTACAAGTGTGGGTCAGATATGGAGGACAGGTGTTGGTCAGGTATAGAGGTCAGGGGTGGGTCAGATATAGAGGACAGATTCAGGTCGGGTGCAGAGGACAGGTGCAGATCAGTTGTAGAGAATTTATCACGATAACCGTTGCATGTTAATAGTGATGTGGCATCTCCGATTGCTACCCCACTTGGTTTAAGGACTTAAAACTTAGAGCCTTTAAATTTAAACAGCTCTTTCTCCCAGAAGCATTAACTTCGGTGTAGAACGAGGTGCTTGTAAAAAAGAAAAGCGCAAAACGATTAAAACGATTATGTTAAGTGTGGTAATAATTACGTTGAAGGAGAAGGTCGTTTCATTTGCATATTCAGCAGTTGGAGAATTATGACTTTGCTTGTGACAGGCAGATGGAGCAGAGAGGTTTCTACTCAGTCTGCCTTTTGTTGACTCTCTCTCTCTCTTCACCCTTCTGTGTCTCAGTTTTATCTTGATGGGATTTACTGCCAAATAAAGTGTGGAATGATACAGTCTCTGTAAGGAGCAGCAGTCGTGTTTTGTATTTTTACGTCTGATAGATAAATCACTGCTGTCATAACAGAGCCTAATATCTCAGAGGTGAAACAGGATTTTATTCTATTGAGCTATTGTGGACCATTTGTATTGATCCATTTGTGCTTTATACATGACTGTGCAAAAGCCAGAGCAATTTCATTTTCAGTCAAGAGGCTATTAATTAGTAAGTCACTAATTAGTTTGTGTATGGAAAAAAAGCAGAAGAACAAAGGATTTTCCAGAAAAACTCAAATCTCAGCTGTTCCAACCTTCACAGCTTGCATTCTTTTCAGGAGCCTCACTTTCAGCTCCTCAAAGAACCTGCAGACACGCCTCCAAAGCTCAGTCTGAGAAGCTGGTTGATGATTTTCTGAAGTGATCAAACCCATTCAGTGGTGCTGAGGTCTGGACTCTGGGGCGGTCAGTCCATGGTCCAGCTTCTTTGTTTGATGTGTCCGTCTCCTTTTCTCAGTGAGGTTCTTCTTGATCAGCTACACGTCCTTTCAGACCCTCAGCGCTGAGTGGTCTTCTCACAGTGGGAGGATGGACAGAAACACCTGTGGATGTTTTCAGATCTGAAGCAGCTTGATCTTCTCCTCTCTCTCAGAAACCAAAGATTTCTGTGCTGTTTATCTGATGGGGGGCATTATTGGTGTCTATCAGGTCTTCCAGGTGGTTGTTAGGATTTTCTCTGGAGCTTTTAATCAGTTTTTGAACAGATTTTAGGACCTCCACTTATTTTCCTTATACTAGTGGAATATCATATCTCATAATCACCTCAGAGATATTTCCTGAAAACTAGTCAGGAAAAGGAAAAAGACCTGTGTTAATGTAACAGGATGATATAATCAGAAATCTTGGACCATTTCTATCGCGCCGTTATGAAATGTTCACTCAAAGTAAAGGGTAGCTGGTGTTTTGAAACAGTGTGTATTACATACAAACGTATTAACACCTAACGCTCTCTCTCCCTTTAGGTTTAACTACAGATCGACACACCATCTGACCACAAATGGCTTCTATGAGTTCCTGAACTGGTTTGATGAGCGGGCGTGGTATCCTCTGGGCCGGATTGTTGGTGGGACGGTGAGTTAAACCCATTCATCCACTTGCACTGCTAAAATATCACCCTAGGGAGATTTTATATGCAGGACTACTCACACTAAGGGGAACCACTTTGCGGCGGGCTGCAGGTTATCACCCAATCTGCCCGCTGCAGTGTGTATGTGATTTCATCTTCTTCTAAATGTTTTTCCTTTAAATGCACTTTAGCATTTACTGAGTTTAGCCATCTCCAGGGGCCAGAGAAATCTTCATAAGCCTCTCTCCTTATCTCAATGTAGAGACGTCTGGAGGAAGCACGCTCTCGAATGGATGTGCCTGTTAGTTTTAGCAGTGTTACTGAGCTTTTAAAGAAGCAGGGCCGTTCTAATCAATCCCATATGTGCTTTTCCATTACCTTTATGTCTTATATGATGTTTTAATCTAAAATGTGGGGCATAGTTAAAATACAGACAATCAAGCAAACCTTCCATGTGTAGCGCTGTTCATTTTGACTGGTACTTTAGGTGAATAAGCACTTGGAGCTGGGATGGGTTTGGTTACTATGGGAACCCAATTTCACCTGAACTTACGCCTGCCTTCTGACCTCAGTCTGTTTGCTTTTACTTGAGTGTGATCTCATCCTGTCTGGCCTGATCAGAGCCTTTTTGAAATGATCTGGGACTGATCTCAGTCGTTTTGGTTGAATTAGTATTTGTTTGGTCTGATCTGAATCTGAACTGAGCCTGTTTGGTGTGATCTGAGTCTGTATGTTCTGTCTGAGTCTGTTTGGTCAGATCTGGGTCTGTTTGGTCTGATTGTAATCTGAGTCTCTTTGGTCAGATCTGAATGTGTCCGGTTTGATTTTATTTGAGTCGTTTTAGTCTGGTCTGTGTTTGGTCTGATCTGATTCATCTTGGTCTGATGTGAGTTTATTGGGTCTGATGTGAGTTTATTGGGTCTGATGTGAGTCTGTTTCATCTGGTCTGAGTCTATTGGGTCTGATCTCAGTCTGTTTGATCTCTTCCTTTCATTTCTGTGTTTGAGTCTGTTGTTGTTTTTTTTTGAGTTTGCAGCCTCTCACTGTGCCCGAGGCAAGGGCTGTTTATTTCTCTCTCTCTCTCTCTCTCTCTCTCTCTCTCTCTCTCTCTCTCTCTCTTTTTCTCTCTCTCTCTCTTCCTCTCTCTTCTTCACTCTCTTCCTCTCACTCTTTTTCTCTCTCTCTCTCTTCCTCTTTCTCTCTCCCTCCCTCTCCCTCCCTCCCTCTCCCTCTCTCTCTCTCTCTCTCTTTCTCTCTCTCTCTCTATTCTGAGGACAGGATGAAGGACATGGCCCCTCCCCCAGCTTGTGCTGTGATAGTAACAGACTGTAACTGAACACATATATATTGCTCTATAAGGTAGATGGCACTCATAAGGTGGCCCGTTAGTGGAAGCACAAGGTGGGTGTTTCTAATAAAGTGGCCACTGAGTGGAAGCACAAGGTGAATGTTTCTAATAAAGTGGCCAGTGCATGAATATTGGACTCTCTCTAACTGCTCTAACTCTAACTGCCTCAAAACCGCTGAAACCTTTCACTCCCACGCAAGACAGTGAAGGCCTGATCTGCTGAGCCTGGTGCTCCAGTTTCAGGGGCAGATCGAGCGCGTTCGCATCGTTGTGTGGGCATTCTGTGGTCCCGTCGAGGCACGTTCTTCACTGAGGTTTGTTTGATTGTCTTTGGACTGGTGACCACTTTCACAGCAGGTTTGCTGTGACCTGAGACACACTGATCACGCTGATGGCTGATGTACCACATTACCCGTTACCACTGTATAAACACTGCTGTCATCCATCCATCCATCCATCCATTTTCTAAGCCGCTTCTCCATCAGGGTCGCGGGGGGTGCTGGAGCCTATCCCAGCGGTCTTCGGGCGGAAGGCAGGATACCTGGACAGGTCGCCAGCCCATCGCAGGGCAGACAGACAGACACAGTCATACAGTCCTGTTTAATTTCAAATACTTGGCCTGCACCATATCGATGTGTTTTGCTAAGAAATGAAACCATTATTTGCCGCATCGTTAAACAAAACGAACCTGTGTAAAGGCTTTAAGCAGCATTTTCGCCTGTCTGCTTAGCAGAGTAGTTTAACACAGAGAGCTGTATTGATTATTGGGGGCAGCTTGGTCAGACTCTTATAGTTGATCAGTAATTGCCCCGTTGATAGATTGTTATTGTAAACCTAACCCTTCGCACAGTGCAGCCTTTCTGTAGTGACTGCTTTACTGGGCTTGGATGGCCAGAGGGGTGGTGTTTCTGTAATGCGGCCCCAGGACTGCTTTCTCTGGGGTATATTAGTAGATACAAGCGAGCTCTCCCTTTGGTTAGGACTTCAGGGGCCGGACAGAAGGCCTTGAACATTAGATTAAATACTGCATGATTTGGAAGCGACAAAAGATTCAACCAATCATGTTTTGATTTAGTAAGCGTGGGTCAAATGTCTCGTTAGTCCTTCTGGAAGTTCTAGATACCTCACTGTAGCACATTATGTGCTACCCCAGGATCAAGATGGATGCCGGAGACCGGATTGCTGCTCGCAGCAGCAATTTCAACTTATTTTCAGTCCAAACACAAACAAACCAAAACAAAACCACAACCAAAACGAAGCTGTACACATGTGCTGTGGGGAGTGTTCTAACAGCTCCATCACCACCTGGTATGGAAACTGCACTACCATTGAGCGGAAAGCTCTGCAGAGGGTGGTGCGGTCAGTCCAGCCCATCACCGGCGTCCAGCTCCAAAACCTCCTGGATTTATACACCAGCCACTGCCTGAGGAAGACCAGAAGGATCCTGAAGGATTCCACCCACCCAAGCCACTGTCTGTTCTCACGGCTGCCGAGCAGGAGAAGGTCCAGCACCGACCGGTTCCGAGACAGTTTCTTCCCGCGGGCCATCAGGCTGCTGAACAGCCAGTAGGGCTGGTGTACCGGTCTGTAGGACTGTCAGTGCACCTCTGAGTCATGATCTCCATGGACAATCCAAACCTCATCCAGACCATCAGACTTACTCTGATCCTCGGCACCTTCAATCTAGCAAACCTGTACTCACACATGTAGACTGACATCTTGTACATATTCTATCCATATCCTGGACAGTCTGGAAGGTTCTCTATCAGTGTCCTGTCCCTGAGAACCTGCATCTCATCTATTATCTCCCTGAGAGTTACTGCACATATGGAACATGAACAGGAGCACATTTCATAAGTTATTACAGTACAACTGTACACTGGAATAGTGCAGTACTAGTGTATATATGTGTGTGTGTGTGTATATGTATGTGTATATATATATACACATACATATACACACACACACAGACTCTGAATATACACATATACACTAGTACTGCACTATTCCAGTGTACAGTTGTACAGTAATAACTTATGAAATGTGGGAGTTTATGGCAGGGAGATCATTTGTCTTGTTTCAGTGAGCTATGAGAGAGTCAGTGGTCGTCAGCGGCAGTCTATGGGAGCCTGTGGTCGTCTCTGGACTATTTCAATTCAGCAATACGGCGGTCAGTGTGCAGAGAGCACTGGGCCTCATCCACCAACAGTTTGTAAGAAGAAACTTCATGGTAAAACCCACTTATGCAGTTTTTACCAAGACTGACACTCACTGGTGGTCTCCTATCTGGGATTTGTTCTACAGAATCTGCACACACTCAAGAGCCAAAGGTGAGAACACATCATGAATCTGACGTAGACTGTTTCTCAGGATCTTTCTAAGAAAAATTTAGGAAGGTGCTGGTGAATGAGGCCCAGAGTTGCCGGAACACAGTAAAATGTGGCTGTTTAAAGCTGAACAGAGTCAAGAAAGTAATACAGAAATACAGTGAATGTGATGACAACCATAATGACCATGAGCGAACAAACTGTACGTATTTATCTTCTTACAGATGCGGCACTGATAGGAATCAGGATACCCTGTGTATCGTTATCGCTTTCCATCTGTAGGTGATGACGGAGGCGGCTCTCATTAATCTTCTTTTATTTTTGGAGCTCATCTCCTCTGCCTGTGACTGCAAGCCACATAACACCTCTCCGTCTCTCTTCCCCCATTCTCCATTGCTGGGTATATGAGTGTATGGAAGTCTGTAGGAAGGCAAATATGGAAGGCAAATGGGAGTCTTATAGGAGCTTAAAGGGGAATCTCTGGATGTTTATGTGAGCAGATGAGAGTCTGTTAGAGTCTGTGGGTGTCATTTTTAGGTCAGTTAGAGTATGTAGGAGTCTGGGAGTAACTCAGAGTCAATTGCCTTCTGTGAGAAAAGTGGCCATAGATTCCCATTTAAACTCCAGTAAGACTCCCATTTACCAATACAGGCTCTCATTGAGTCTGTATTGGTAAATGGGAGTCTTAGCGGAGTTTAAATGGGAATCTATGGAATTTTATGGGAGTATATGTGTGACTGTTAGAGTCTATAGGTGTCAATTTGTGTAACATAGGACTCAATGAGTGTCTGTATTGGCAAACAAGAGTCTTATTGGAGTTTAAATGGGAATCTATGGATGTTTATAGGAGAATATGGGAGTCTGTTGGAGTGTTTGGTTCTATACCAGTGTATAGTCAATACCAGTCTGTGGGGGTCCATGGCAGTCTATGGGAGTC
This sequence comes from Pygocentrus nattereri, assembly GCF_015220715.1. Classification (NCBI taxonomy): domain Eukaryota; kingdom Metazoa; phylum Chordata; class Actinopteri; order Characiformes; family Serrasalmidae; genus Pygocentrus; species Pygocentrus nattereri. The sequence continues at coordinate 3,414,907 of NC_051221.1, forward strand.
TAGTGGAGTCTGCTGGAGTTTATATGATATAGCAGTGCATGGAGTCCATGATAGTTTACTGGAGTCTATGGCAGTCCATTGGGAGTCTGTGAGAAAACGGAGTCAGTGTCAGTCTTTAGGAGTCTTGCGGATATTACAGGTGACCTTCTTATATTTATATTATTTATATATTTGTTTTTAATGTTTATTTTTATGATTAGTGTTTTTTTGTGTCTATTTCATTTCACACTTTTCTGGTTTACTGTTATTGTTACACCACAGGGTCAGAGAGTAACGCAGTTTCAGTACACTGCATGTCCCGTACGTACTGTGGTACTGACAGTAAGCTGACTTGCCTCGACTTGTTTGTGGGAGTCTATAGGAGAGGAGAGGAGTCAATAGGAGTGACTGATATTTCACCTTTTGCCAGAAGAGTGGAAACCTTCTGTGCATGTTCTTCAAAAGCTTTTGGAGACCGTACGAGGAAAATACAAGCAAAAAAACGTGGACACGCCACACCAGCGTTTTAATGACACGGAGCATGCAGGATGCAGCAGAGATCATAGAACTTCCCTTCCTTTAGTCATTAAACACTTCCACGTTTCACCTCCTGTGTACGGAGTTTTAGCCGAATCATCATGAACCCTCCAGGTGTTTGGATGTGATTATTTGGCTCACAGGGCTGTGAAGTGCCTCGAAAGCATAAATGGAAATCCCATATGGACCAAAAATGATATGGAAGAGGCTTTTCTGAGGTTTTCTTGGGACAGAGTCGTCCTGCTTCTCAAAGAGCTTTTCAAAGTTTCCGTAAAAAAAAACTTTCAGTTATGCAGGTGACCTTTAGAACCTGGGCTTTTGCTGTTGTTTATGCATAGATACATTATGAAATTAATTGTAGTCAATTATAATAATCATAATTAACTCTGTGGTTTATTTCTGACTTTTTGAAAAATGGCAAGAATGTGATCATTGTACTGTGTCTGTTAGAGCATTCTCCATAGAACCCTCCTTATCCTCTCTTTCTCTGTCCTCCCTCATCTCACCATTCCTAAGGGAAGGAAATGTGTCCCTTCTTTTTCTGATTAGATGGGGAGAATGTGTTCGGGACAGCTTTGAAGAATGGGAGTCAGTGGGAGTCAAAGGCAGCCCACAGGAGTCTGTTGTCTCTCAAGTGACCATATGTGAGTCATTGGGAGTGAGAGAAAATCTATAGTCAGCAGTCTGTGGAGGTCAATGACAGTCTATAGGATTCTACCGGGAATCTTTTGGACTCATCTTTTGGGATCACTGGGAGTCAGTGGGACTCTAATGAAGTCTTTGAAAGTCAGTGAGAGTCTATGGACATCAGTGGGAGTCTGTTGAAGTCTGTGGGAGTGCGAGTCACTAAGGGTCAGGGGCGTTCAGTGGAAGGTCTACTGGAGTCTGTGGGAGTTTATGGCAGTCAATGGAAGATCATTTCTCTCGTTTCAGTGACCTATGAGAGAGTCAGTGGTAGTCAGTGGCAGTCTATGGGAGCCTGTGGTCGTCTCTGGAATGCATTGAGTATGCCACTGTTCTCTGAACAAAACCTTGTATCTTGTAGGGGCTTGGTTAGTGTAGTGGGTATATAGTGGTTGGTTAGTGTAGTGGGTATATAGCGGTTGGTTAGTGTAGTGGTTAACACCTCTGCCTTCTACACTGTAGACTGGGGTTCAATCCCCACCTGGGCAAACACCCTACACTATACCAATAAGAGTCCTTGGGCAAGACTCCTAACACCACCTTGGCCTTCCTGTGTAAAACGATCAAATTGTAAGTCGCTCTGGATAAGAGCGTCAGCCAAATGCCCTAAATGTAAAATTGTATCTCCATTTTTGACGTTTTCAGTTTTTTTGTCGTAATTTGAAAATGTTACATTGTGTGTAAATTTCATGGTAAAAGGAAATTTACTTGGAAAAAGTCTGGTTCCATTGACTTACATTAAAAGTAAAGTTACCGTTTTGGGGATGCGAGGTATTCTTCCAACAATAGAGAAAAGGGGGTCAAAACCAACTTGACAGGAGTGAGCAGCAGCCTGATGGGGGGGTCACTGGTAGTCTATGGAAGTCTGTTGGGGTCTGTAGGAGTCAATGGAAGTCAGCAGGAGTCTTTTATAGCTTATAAGAATCAAAGAAAGCCTGGAAACCTTTTGGAGTTTGTTGGAATCTTTGCCGGTCCATAAGGGATTCGGTCGATGACCATTTACGAGGGTCAATGGCAGTTTATGATAATGAATGGAATTCTATGGGGCGGCGGTCTTCCAGAGTCTATGGGAGTTTATGGCAGTCAACGGGGTCATTTCTCCTCTTGTTTCAGTGAGCTAGGAGCGAGAAATTATTCATAGAAAATGTAGGGCGAGTTGTTTGGAGGCGTGTATGCGATGGGGGACCAAGGAGGGCTAAGGCTTCCTAATGAGAGCCTCTGGGAGCTTTTCGGCGCTGCTTGTAGAATTTAGCAGAGCAGGAAAGTTCACAGCTTTACAGAAAAGTTTCAGGGTTTTTGATTTTCCAGCGTGCAGTCGAGCGTGTCTTGCTACCTGCGTGTGTTGTGACGTGCTGTGCGGTTCGACTGCCCTACAGCTGTGTGCTGACAAGAGCTCTGGGGCAACTTCACCCTCAGGGCCCAAGCACAGGTCTGTGGGCCTCCTGACAATCACACTGTCCTGAAGGCAGGCTGAGCAGGCAGGGAGGTTTACAGGAGAAGATTCTCAGCTATCGGCAGCGATAAACACATGATGTAATTTTGTACAAATTGTTTCTGACGCGTATCTCCTGGAAACAAGTGGAGAAATCGCATGTTTTGAACTTTACATTTATGGACACATTGAACTAAGTAGAGGAGATATTTTGGTAACAGATCCTGATATAGCAAATAATCATTGTCTAATAGTTTTATATTTTCCTGTATAAGTGCTTAAACGTTTAAATTAAGAAATAAAGGATTAAATTCTTTTTTAGTGCAACTAAATACAATTTTTTTGTTATATTTTGTTATATAATTTAATATTTAGACTTAGAACCTTTGACAGGTCCGTTTTTAAGCATGATTAGGTTTCTTGTTCAAAAACATTATCGATTATTTACATGTAAATCGTTAAACATTCAGATGTTCCCGTTAATTAATACAGCCGTAAGCGTTACATACAACAGTAATAAACAAACGTTTAGGCAGTTTTTAAGTTGCAGTTAATTGGGGTCAGTTATTGTATTTACCGAGGTATTTTTTCCTGTGGACTTTGTTTAACTGTATTAAGTAGCATCATGTTGTATATTATAAACAATTCAGTTTCAGCTTTTATAATTCAACATTACAATTTACTAACATACAAATAATAATATGTGTGTTTACATGCGTGTAAAGTTATTGGTGTATGTGTTATTCTGAATGGTTATATAAATTGTTTTTATTTATTTTTATTTATTTTTGCCATATTTTTGTAAAACACTCATATTTCGACACGGAAACAGACATGAGTATCAGTCAGAAGTGAGGAATCAATCCTGACAATAGGGAATGTAAATTAAATGCAAATGTAATTCAGTGTGTAACTAAGTGTGCAATTAACTATGCAGTTCTATTTAAACAGTTATGCAAATTGAATTGAACGTATAGCAGAATGACAGTAATACCTCTTCGTCTGGGGCTTAGTGCCTCGGAATGAGAAACTTCCCAGCGGTGTGTTAGAGCCACGTTTAAATAAAGTTTTATGGTGTTTTAACCAAAGACGTCACGCTGAGTATTTCATTATTACATTTAGATTAGAAATTATGCTCTTCCCTGCCTGAGTGGTTCATAATTAATTGGTTATTTTTTAGCCTCGTAGATCTTCCTCTGACCTGCCCTGCCTCCTGTCTGTTCCTCCGTGTGCTGAGTCTATAGTTCAGTTCTACAGTCGTGCACTGTTGCGCATTCAGAGTCCACTATGTTAGGAAATCATGGCTCGATTTGTGTGAAATCACCCAAGATCTACTGACTGACCATCTCAGATCTGCTTACTACTTTCAGGAAATAGTGATTTTATTTTTAGAAGATGGTCTACAAGGTTTGAAGTGTGTGTCTACATTAGTTTCTGAGATATAGAGGCTTTGAAAGTAGGCATGGCCTTTAAATGAGAGGTGTTGGGGGGGGGGGGGGGGGAGGGGGGCAGTTTTTTAAGGTATAACTTTTAAACTACTGATGCTAGAGGTTTGATATTTTCAGGAATTATTCTTTATTTTTGTATGTTTAACTACCAAATAGATGAGAATATACAGATATATGTTCTCAATGTTATGACTTATTGAATATCTAGAAGAAAATATTGCACATTTGGGCAAATATGATGCTCTGTATCTCCGCACTGAAGCACATCAGATCTTTCCGTTTTTGGTATTTATTACTCATATCGCTGTACTTTTTTTACAGATACATGTTATTGTGATAAAAATAATAAAAGTGTCTGTCTTAACCCAATACAATTTAACACATAATGCCTACAGTGTTAATTATTGCCAGGATTTCACAATATTTAACACTGCTTCTGTTTACTCAGTAAAATACTGTGTTCATCATTTATTTAGTGAAATGAACTCACCCTAAGATACTTTATACAATAATACAGCAAATTACTGTGAGGTTAATCTTGAGCTGTACCGCACAGCACTGTGGGATATGACGCTTATAAAAGCATTACGGTTTTAATATTTTGAGTTTTTTTGAGTGTTCGTGCATTTTTATAAAGTTTTACACAGGCTTTATTTATTTCATTTTTTAAATCAATTTATTGGATTGTTTAAATGCTGGAACACTTACATGTTGACAGAAATGTTGTGGTTTATTGCTATTGCCAGATATACATTTTTGGGCATGTTTGTGCAAATTGTGAACAGTTAGTGTCAATAATGTCTGTAATTTGCACTTTTAAATAAGTATATAATACTGTATATATACTGTATTATATATAGTATATAATACTGTACCCTATAGCTTGTTACTGTAAATGTACAGCAGAATAACAGCTACATCACAGTACAGTAATCTCTGTGGAGTTACAGTATGTAGCTATTTTACTGTAATTTACTGTTAACATGGTCCAGTAAATTACTGTGAAAGTAATTCAACTACAAACCAGAAATTTGCTGTAATTTGACAGCCAAGCTTTTTACAGTGTACATTTCAAATGTACACTATATTGTCAAATATGTAAAATATGTCATTTTACATGGCCGACCACTTCGTGGCTGAGTTGCTGTCGTTCCCAATCACTTCCACTTTGTTATAATCCCACTGACAGTTGACTGTGGAATATTTAGTAGTGAGGAAATTTCCCGACTGGACTTGCTGCACAGGTGGCGTCCGATCACGGCACCACGCTGGAACTCACTGAGCTCCTGAGAGCGACCCATTCTTTCACTAATGTCTGTAGAAGCAGTCTGCAGGCCTAGGGGCTCGGCTTTACACACCTGTGGTCATGGAAGTGATTGGAACACCTGAATTCAATGATTCGGATAGGTGAGTGAAAACTTTTGGCAATATAGTTTTTATTGCTTACGTCTGCTAAATGTCTACTAAGAACCATCTGCTGTCCCAAATAATGTATTTTCTTTTGTATTCATGTCTGAAAAAGTAATGAATGTAGACTAATTAGGAGTAGTTAGATTTTAGTCGCTGCAGTTCCTGTTAGCTGGGATGACGTATTGCTGTGTTATTAAGGTAAACATCATCATCATAGTACCATCAGCAACTACTCAACCTGTTGAAATTACAGGGAGGTCTAAAGGTTCACGCTGTGATTGGGCACCTAATTACTCTCTCGTTACTGCCTTCACTGCTCACCTGTGGCGTGGATAGGAACCTTCACATCAGTCTGAAGTCGTGGAGTCTGGAGGTGTGTAGAGTGGAGTTTTAGCCGCAGCGCTGCAGAAGTAGAGGACAAACAGGGCAGCTTTCAAGCTTCCAAAGCAGACCTGTCAGAGAGGAAGACAGGAGGCGTTGTGGTGATGGTGATGGTGGTGGTGGTGGAATGAAATATTCATGCGCTTTGTCGTGAGCTGCAGTTGTGGAGCGTTGATCTGCTCAGGCCTTTTGTCTTTCAGTCTTCAGCTCAGCTTTACGCTCTCAGAACCTTCAGCTGGAATGATGGACAGCACAGTGTTTCTTGAGCAGATGCAACCTCTTTGTCCTCGTCTGGCAGGAACGCGGCTTTTTAATCATTAATGGATTTCGTTTTTTGATAGTATCTTTTGATATCTGTCACTTTTGTAAGTCACATTTTGAATGTTCTCAGAGATACCGTGGATAGGGCTGCCCACCACTCCGGGCAAGTGTGCTCACTGCCCCCTAGTGTGTGTGTCTATTCACTAGTGTGTATGTGGTGTTTCACTTCACGGATGGGTTAAATGCGGAGATGGAATTTCCCCGGTTGTGGGATTAAAAAAAGTATCACTTACTTACTTTTATTTAGCTATCAGTTTGCTGACTACCCTTCTTTAAAAAGCATCCTTAATTTTAATCCTCATTTTATTAACTTCTTCAGCTCCTCGGGACCACCGGTGGCTCCAAAACACACTTGGTCATGTTCTCCATAACGTTCATATTCCATAAGCTCCATTCAGAAGCTGGGCGTCGTGTGAGGCTGTAGCTCTTCTCTCCAGTCTAATAGACGGTGACGTCATTTTAAACCCTTATAATAAAAGAAGCTGAACTCAGTTTGTTTTTCTACTGAAAGTCGAGCCGTTTTTCCCCAAATCTGGGCTCTAAACTATAAACAGACGCCGTCTCTTCAGTGATCTGCTCTGGAAACTTCACTTTTAGAGAACAACACAAAGAGCGGCGCAGATTTTTGGCTTTCAGCAGTAAACTGGAAGCATGTAGCAACATGTGTAGATCATAAAACACACGTTTGTTTGTTTGAGGGAAACCTTTGCAAATAAATAAATAAAATAAAAAAATTATTTCATGCAGTTACTGAATAATTTGCCTTATGATTTGATTGTGTAAATTCAGATGGACAAACCAAAATATACCCTGGTCAGTAAGTAAACTTAAGTAGTAAGTAAACTTAATTTCAAGTATGTTTCCCAAGTCTACTTTATACATTAAGTATAATAATATCAATGTACTGGTAGTATAATTGTAAGTGTACTGTTTCAGTACTTCTTGGGATTAAATTGGCCCAATTTTTAGTTTATAAAAGAAAACGTTTAAGTATACTTTAGTTATAAGAGTAATAAACACAACTCGTTTACATATGTTTTATTTTGTACTGCAACTATACTGTAAACTACACTAAAAGTGAACCTACACTGTTCATTTACTAGTTATAAACCTCTGTCCCATGTTAAGTGTTTATGAAAGTACAATTTTAAGTATATTTTAAAATGAACTACCAACTTAATAGTTTATATATAGCAGTTAAGTAAAGTTAACTAATATAAACACTACCAGTGGACTTGTTTTCTTTATAAATCAAAATTTTCAAACAAATATTGAGTTTAATGAAAAAATATATGGACAACCTCTCTCTGAAATCAGTCCCTGGCTGCCCAAAAACAGGTTGTACTTCTCTACAATTTGCATGAAAAATCAGTTCCACAAATTTACTGCTTACTTTAAGCTATTCCATCAAACTACAAGCCAGGTATACTTAAATATATAAGGCAAGAATACTGACACTTACTCACACTTCTCTTAAGTATATCTTGATCAAAAAATATATAAAAGTATAGTATAGATCAAATTTACTTTGGTGTACTTAGTGTCAGTACAAGCCAAGCATACTTAAGTGTAGTTTTGTTCAGTATATCTCTAAGCACATAAAAGTAAACTGAAGGTTACGCTTGAATGAACATCTTTTTTTGTAATCGCAGGCCTTCAGCATATTGTTGCAGTATGAGAGGCGATTGTTTGGAAAAGGAAAGTAGAGAACTGTGAGAACTTCTGCTTTATGCTAGAAGACCAGACCTTGATGAACAGAATTAGAACTGAGAGAGAAGACTGGGTACGGGGAGGAGATTGTAGGAAATGGATGGTAGGAATGAATGTTGATTACACATTAGATGGGAAGCATGAGGTTCTTCTGTTATGGTCCTCCTCCCAAACTCTGGTTATTTAATAGATTAGTTATTATTATTCCATTAGACTGGTCAGACGTGGTCCTCCACCCGAACTTTGCAAATAATTAAATTAATTATAATACAGTTTTCTCGCTAATGCTTAGTCCTCAACATAGAGGCTGTCATGAACAGTGCTGGCATGTAAGCATATCACAGCATCCATATATTCAGTTCGAAGTTTGGGTTAAGATGTTTAAAATTTAACGTTAAAACTGAAGGATGCATCAATAGTGAGTGAGGAGAATTAAAAACAGAACGTCTTACGTCTTTACTTATTAACGTCACAGAGATTCAAAAAGAAGGTCCTGCTTGACGTTTAGGCCTCAAACGATACATCATACAACATCATACTGATGAAGATGTGATGACAATAGTAGATAATTCACTCAGATCTTCAGAAGACACGTCTTTCACCAAGTTTACACTGAGTTCTCTTTGAATTCTATTTCATCTTTCAGATTCATCCCCTCGGGGAAGGGGAAGCACAACCCTAACAATTTTAAAGGTCGACACACTGCATTTGCTTTCAGGGAGGAACGGGGCATGTTTGTACCTTTTTATAACATAAAATAAATGGGGAAAATAAAGTAAAAGGCCTGGAGTCAAGACTGGGGGTATGAAGTCCACACTACAGTGATCATACAGTCATGGCCGAAAGTGTTGGTGCCCCTGAATGTTTTCCAGAAAAAGTATTTCTCCCACGAAAATTATTGCAATTACACATGTTTTGTTATACACATGTTTATTTCCTTTGTGTGTATTGGAACAAGACAAAAAACAGAGGACAAAAAGGCAAATTTGACATAATTTCACACAAAACTCCAAAAATGGGCCGGACAAAATTATTGGCACCCTCAACTTAATATTTGGTTGCACACCCTTTGGAAAAAATAACAAATCAATCGCTTCCCATAACCATCAACAAGCTTCTTACACCTCTCAACTGGAATTTTGGACACAGGTGTTGGGTGTTGGGATTTAGGTCCGGACTCATTGCTGGCCACTTTCGACCTCTCCAGCGCTTTGTTTCCATCCATTTCTGGGTGCTTTTTGAAGTATGTTTGGGGTCATTGTCCTACTGGAAGACCCATGACCCAGGACGCAAACCAAGCTTTCTGACACTGGGCCCTACATTGCGACCCAAAGTCCTTTGGTAATCTTCAGATTTCATGATGCCTTGCACACAGTCAAGGCACCCAGTTCCAGAGGCAGCAAAACAACCCCAAAACATCTTTGAACCTCCACCGTATTTGACTGTAGGTACTGTGTTCATTCCTTTCTAGGCCTCATTCCGTTTTCGGTAAACAGTAGAATGATGTGCTTTACCAAAACGCTCTATCTTGGTCTCATCTGTCCACAAGATGTTTTCCCAGAAGGATTTTGGCTTACTTACATACATTTTGGCAAAGTGCAGTCTAGCTTTTTCATGTCTCTGTGTCAGCAGTGGGGTCCTCCTGGGTCTCCTGCCATAACGTTTCATTTCATTCAAATGTCGACGGATAGTTCTAGCTGACACTGATGCACCCTGCGCCTGCAGGACAGCTTGAATTTGTTTGGAACTTGATTGGGGCTGCTTATCCACCATCCGGATTATCCTGCGTTGCAACCTTTTATCAATTTTTCTCCTCCGTCCACGTCCAGGGAGATTTGCTACAGGGCCGTGGGTTGTAAAGTTCTTGATTATGTTGCGCACCGTGGACAAAGGAACATCAAGATCTCTGGAGATGGACTTGTAACCTTGAGATTGTTGATATTTTTCCACAATTTTGGTTCTCAAGTCCTCAGACAGTTCTCTTCTCCTCTTTCTGTTCTCCATGCTTAGTGTGGCACACACAGACACACAATGCAAAGATTGAGTCAACTTTCTATCTGGTTTCAGGTGTGATTTTTAAATTGCCCACACCTGTTAACTTATCACATGTGAGTTTGAATGAGCATCACATGCTTGAAACAAAGTTATTTACCCTCAATTTTGAAAAGGTGCCAATAATTTTGTCCGGCCCATTTTTGGAGTTTGTGTGAAAACTTTTTTTCCTCTGTTTTTTGTGTTGTTCCAATACACACAAAGGAAATAAACATGTGTATAACAAAACGTGTAATTGCAATAATTTCCGGGGAGAAATACTTCATTTTCTGGAAAAAATTCAGGGGTGCCAACACATTCGGCCATGACTGTATGTCTTCTTTTTGCAGCCTAAAAACCCAGAATTTCTGTAAGGTTCAGGATTTGGCTTTGCTTGCATGTTATTCTTCTACAGCCCCTCCTGCCCCCAGTGCCCTCTTCTTGACCACCTGCAATATGAACAATGCAACAGAATGTAACAGAATATGTTGTGTAAAGGTCTAAAAGGGCTGAAGAAGCACCCTTGATGTCATCACCTGGAAGTGTTTCTACCCTGAAAGGTACGATTTTCTTCCAAGCATAGAAAACTAAACCAAGCCCAGCCTGAGCCTGATGTTGCACCAAAAAAAGCATCCCGAACCCAACCTGAAGCTCAGTCTTGAGTTGGGTTGAAGGTCTGTATTCTGGGTCTAACCCTGTTTCCGTGTGTGTTTGTTTCAGGTCTATCCTGGTCTGATGGTAACGGCAGGTCTGATCCACTACACGCTGAATCTGCTCCACGTCACTGTCCACATCCGGGATGTTTGTGTGTTTTTGGCCCCTGTGTTCAGCGGACTAACAGCCATCTCCACCTTTCTTCTGACGGGGGAGCTGTGGAGCCAGGGCGCTGCCCTGCTGGCTGCCTGCTTCATCGCCATCGTTCCCGGATACATCTCCCGCTCCGTCGCCGGCTCGTTCGACAACGAGGGCATCGCCATTTTCGCCCTGCAGTTCACCTATTACCTGTGGGTGAGTGACACCTTCTGTAGACCCCACCCCAAAAGGTCCATTCAAGGAGACCCCAAAAATGAAGTTACGAACAGTGAAAATGAGCGAACTGGTCCCCTTTAAAATGTGTAAAATGCAAGTAGAGTTTGAGTTTATGCGGTGGCATTGACTATAAATCCTGATGATGATGATCATGAAACACTGCAGATGAGCAAAGCAGATGGTTACAGTTACGGCATTTGGCTGACGCTCTTATCCAGAGCGATTTACAGTTTGATCATTTTACACAGGTAGGCCAAGGCGGTGTTGGGAGTCTTGCCCAAGGACCCTTATTGGTATAGTGTAGGGTGTTTGCCCAGGTGGGGATTGAACCCAAGTCTACAGTGTAGAAGGCAGAGGAGTTACCCACTACACTATCCCAACCACGGGTTAGAGTAAATGAAATTAAATTAGATGTTTTGAAGTGTTTTCTTGTCTTTTTGCGATTTAAGGCAGTTTATAAATGAGGCAGCCAATTTAGTCTCTCTAATTTACACCAAAATGTCTTATTCTGTACGACCCATAAACTTCACAGATGTCATGTGGTAAAATTACATTGCCCCCTCGCCGCCCATAGAGAACTAATCCCACCCAAATGAATCTAACGACCGTAAAAGCTTGTTTGCTGAAGTAAAACGGGAAAACGAGTCATTCTCCACGTTTTGGAAAGTGCAGTACAGCAATTCACTTTCTGCAGTTTTCCAGAGCAGAAAAGCTGAGAGATAAAACCCAGTTACCTCCTGCTCTCGCTCTCTCTCTCTCTCTGTCTCTCTCTCTCTCTCTCTCTACCTCTCTCTCTCTCTCTCTCTCTCTCTCTACCTCTCTCTCTCTACCTCTCTCTCTCTCTCTCTCTCTCTCTCTCTCGCTCTGTCTCTGTCTCTCTCTGTCTCAGAGAGGACACACTCAGTTTGTGGTACTTGATTACAGAAGCAGCCTCAGTCTGATCTGCGCTGTGGATTTCTGCTCTCCAGCGCTCCTTACTCAGCTCACAAAGGGCTTGATTATTATCTGAAACCCGGGGAAACGTTCAGCTGTGGTGTTGAAAGTACCACTGGGCTTCAGGTAATTGATACAGCCTCAAACGTCATCACCTAATGTCCCTAACGAGCTCTCGTCCTTAGCGACAAGATAATTATTGAAATCAGGTGCAGGACTGGAGCGAAAACCTGCTCAAACTGGCTTCACAGTGATTATCACCATTTCAAAGAGAGAAGGTCCTGAAGTCCCTCATTCAGAGTCACTGTTGTGCATGTTGGAAAAGTTGCTAGAATGACCAAGCAGAGTGGAAAGCTTTCCACTTACGGGTTCTTTAGGGGTTCAAAAAGGGTTCTTCTACGTCAGTGGTTCTCAAACTAGTCCTCAGGGACCCTAGACTGTCAAACATTCTTCTCAACTGAACACCATCATCCTCCACCAAACACCACCATCCTCCATCATAACCAGTTGTTCGATACTAAACACCATCATTCATCTCCAAACACCACCATCCTCCATCATAACCAGTTGTTCGATACTAAACACCATCATTCATCTCCAAACACCACCATCCTCCATCATAACCAGTTGTTCTATACTAAACACCATCATTCATCTCCAAACACCACCATCCTCCATCATAACCAGTTATTATATACTAAACACTATCGTTCATCTCCAAACACAACCATGCTCTTTAATAAGCCTGTCTTCTCTATCAAACACCAATGTCTTTTCCAATACCATCATTCTCCACCTAGCACCAGCAATCTCCAGGGATCATTTTTCAACCAACACCATGATTCTTTACCAGACACCATCCTTCTACACCAGTGCATCATTCTTCAACAAACACCTTCATCTTTCTCAAACATTCCACCCGAAGAGAGCATTCTTTAAAAATACCAACACTCTCTAGCCACATGCAGTTGTTATTCACCAACAATCTCTACAAAATACGATTATCATTCATCAGCAAACAGCACCATTCTACAAACATCATCATTCTCCACCAGACATTCTTCAGCCAAACACCAGTATTGTCCACCAGACTCCATCATTCTCCACCAGACACCAACATTCTTCAGCCAAACACCAGTATTGTCCACCAGACTCCATCATTCTCCATCAGACACCAACATTCTTCAGCCAAACACCAGTATTGTCCACCAGACTCCATCATTCTCCATCAGACACCAACATTCTTCAGCCAAACACCAGTATTGTCCACCAGACTCCATCATTCTCCACCAGACACCAACATTCTCCACGAGACACCAACATTCTTTAGCCAAACACCAGTATTGTCCACCAGAACCTGACATTCTTCAGCCAAACACAAGTATTGTCCACCAAACACCATCATTCTCCACAAAACATGAACATTCTCCAAAAAACTCAATTTTCCGCCAAACACCAACATTTTTCAACAAACACCAACCTAGCCCGCCAAACACCACCATTCCGACGATGTTTTTTGGCTTTATAATGTCCTGAAATGTAACTGATGAGCCAGACTGGTAGAGTGACTGAGCTGCTGTCCATGATGCTGAACGCTGAGAGAGTTTTCACTGTGTGGAGCTTTGCTGCGTTGAGGAAGCTGCAGCTCTGCCTTTTCTGTCCTTTGTGCGCTGAACTGATGTTCAGGTTAGATTTGTCATTTTGTGTACACTCACATGTGCAGCATAACAAAGCGTTATCTCACTAACCTCCAGGTGCAAGCACAAAAACACACTCCAGCATCAAGGTTAAAAAACACATGAACATCCAACACGAAGAGCGATACAGTGCAGCAGCAGATGTGTCAAACAAAACAGCAGGTGCAGGAAACAAACACCAGAGCACTGACTCACGCCTGTCTCCACTCTGTTCTCCTGCCACTGTTCCAGTTCACCTTGCTAATAATAAGGGAAAGTGTGGGCTTTTGTTCGGCAGGCCCATGTCCAAAAGCACCGTCTTTGGTTTTGAAAACTGGAAGAGAAAATGTGAGGCTGAGAGAGGCTGAAACTCTTACTAGACGTTTAGACAAACATTTATTCTGAAGGTGATGTCTGCCACGTGTTCCAAAAAAGTTGGGACAGGGGCACGTTGACCACTTTGTTACATCACCTATCCTTTTAACAACGTTCAGCAATCGTCTGGGAAGCGAGGACACCAACGGTTGGTGTCCAAGCAGAGATTTTCCTGAAAAGATGTCCTCTAATTCAGGGGTTCTTAACCTGTTCCACCCCGGGACCCACCCGTTTATGACTACAGCGCATAACGGCCCACGACGGCACTGTTTGACTAGGGATGTGAATCTCTTGGCATCTCACAATTCGAGTACGATTCAGATCGTGGGTGGTCCTATTTCTCTTTAGCCCAGAGAACAACAGCCATTATTTCCATAAACAATTCAATATGTTTCCACTGGGCATCAGTCCATTTCAGACGGGCTTTAGCCCAGAGAAGTCGGCAGTGTTTCTGGATGCTGTTGACATTTGGGCTTCTGCTTTGTGTTGTAGAGTTTTAACTTGCATTTGTAGATGCAGTGATAAACTGCGTTCTCTGACGAGGCTTTTGCGGAAGTTTCCTGAACTGGTGATATTCATTACAGCAGCCTGCTGGTTTTTAATGCAGTGCTGTCTGAAGGGTTGAAGATCATAGGTGTTCAGTATTGGTTTTCAGCTTTGCCATTTAAGCGCAGAGACTCCAAAAAAGCAGGTAGGTAAAAATCAAATGACATGGAAATCTGTGTTTTGTTAACAGCTTTACAAGTATTTAATTGAAATTGAGATTTCTTTGAGAAACTGAAAGTGAGTTTTCAGCTGTAATGAAGGTAAAGAGTTGTCTTTTCTGGTTGAGGCTCCTGAGTAATTTGGATATGAATATGTTTTCTATTTTTTCCACTCTGAGAAATGAATAACTTGTATTTAATGCTTGTTTTGAGTGGGTTTTTTTGTCTTTTACAGAATATAGCTGTGTGTGTGTGTTGGTTGGGGGTGAAGTATTGTCTATTTATGTGTTCAACTGCCAGCAGGTAAAATTATTCCATTTATTTCTGTTCCATTATTCAGAGTGATGCTTACTGGAGGAAGACACACACAAACATATCAAGAGTGTATTAGATCTGATATTCTCTCTCTCTCTCTCTCTCTCTCTCTCTTTCCCTCCCTCTCTCTGTCTCTCTCTCTGTCTCTCTCTCTCTCTCTCTCTCTCTCTCTCCCTCTCTCTGTCTCTCTCTCTCTGTCTCTCTCTCTCTCTCTCTCTCTCTCTGTCTCTCTCTCTGTCTCTCTCCCTCCCTCTCTCTCTCTGTCTCTCTCTCGCTCTCCCTCTCTACGCTCTCTGTCCACTTACTGTATAGCTGCACTCTGTAGTTCTACAGTTACGGACTGTAGTCCATCTGTTTCTCTGATACTCTGTTACCCTGTTCTTCAGTGGTCAGAACCCCCATGGACCCTCACAGAGCAGGTACCATTTGTGTTGCACTGGACACAGCAGTGCTGCTGGAGTTTTTAAACACCTCAGTGTCGCTGGTGGACTGAGAACAGCCCACCAACCAAAAATATCCAGCCAGCAGCGTCCTGTGACCACAAACTGTGCAGCAGCAGATGAGCTGTCGTCTCTGACTTTACATCTATAAGGTGGACGGACGAGGTAGGAGTGTCTAATAGAGTGGACAGTGAGTGGACAGTGTTTAAAACTCCAGCAGCACTGCTGTGTCTGATCCACTCAGACCAGCACAACACACACTAACACTCCACCACCACGTCAGTGTTACTGCAGAGCTGAGAATGAACCACCAACCAAATAGTACCTGCTCTGTGAGGGTCCATGGGGTTCCTGACCACTGAAGTCTAGAGTGCTCCAACTGACATTCGGCATTGTGCATATTGATCATAGGCTTGTGGAAAACCCATTTTATGAAGCTCCCAATGCACAGTTCTTGTGCTGATGTTGCTTCCAGAGGCAGTTTGGAAATTTAATATGTTACACGCTTCAGCACTCTGTGCCCCACTCTGTGAGTTTGCATGGTCTTCCACTTTATGACTGAGCTGTTGTTGCTCCTAGATGTTTCCATTCCACAATAATAGCACTTACAGTTGTCTGGGGCAGATCTAGTAGAACACTGAGCTCTTCAGTACGACCCTCTACTGCCAGTGTTTGTCTGTGGGGATTGCATGGCTATGTGCTTGATTGTATCCAGCTGTTAGCACTGGGTGTGACTAGGAATAACAGCACTGCTTTTATTTTGCTTTGCTATCACTAATTAATAATGAAAAGCCAGGATGAGGTTGAGGTTGTGCTCATGAGCTGCTCAGTTCTTCGAGTGAGAGAGATGCAGTTTCTTCATTTAAACTAGAGATACTGGGCCAACAAGCATCAAACTACCGCATACCTTTATGGGAAAGAAGCACAGTGCGTCCAGCTGCCTGCTGGATTGCTCACCCCATCATCCTGAACATAAATCATAATAAAATATCTCCTCTTCGACTTACCAACGCAAATGGGGTCTGAAGTGAAAGTGCACTTTCCACACAATGTGCAGCGAGAAATTCATTTTAAATTAAAGCAGGATTTTATTATTGCTGGCAATAAGAGCAACTCCTCAGGATTTATATACGCTCTTAGAAGCAAAGGCACCAGAAGGGGTTCTTAGTGTGAGACCAAAGAGCCACTGCTCTTAGTTGCCTTAAGAACCCTTCAAGAGAACGAGTGAGAAGTGTGTTAATCTAGGATTCAGCCACTTAGTGTAAAAGTTCTAGACAGAAACCTTCAATTGATGCAGATCCTTTAAAGTACGTGTTGTTTCTTTACCAATAACGTCAGAATATAAACCATAAAAAATAAACTGTGCTGAATACTAAATTGTTAAATATTGCATGCGTTATTGTTTTGCCCAGGAAGCGACTAAAAATAGCACAGGAGGGTCCCTGAGCTTTAAAGAACCCTACATAATAGAGCTCCACTTATAAGAGCCATGTGGGTTTTTGCACTGAAAAACAGTCTTAATTCATTTCCCTGCGACCGCTTTCCAACCTCTTTTCATCCCTTAAGCCCTGTTGGAGCTGGATTAGTTTACCAGAGGAGGTCTGGTCATGTAAGGTATTGGGATTTGACTGGCTGATTCATACAGGGTGAAATATCTGTGTAATTTCCCGCAGATACCCCAAATAGCCTGATTCGAAACATCATTGCACGGCAGTTCATTATGCAACAGGCATCTAAATGGCATTTAGTAAATTGGGTTTATTCAGTTTACTAACTGCAGCCCAACAAGGCTGAAAACGCCCTGCCTTTCCAGAGTTTTCATTTTCCCTCTCTTTGCAGTTTAAGACGTCCTGTCATGAACTTGAGGATGGAGGAATTGACTCAAATCAAGCCTCATTTTGGCTGTTAGCCTTGTCTTCAAAAAAAAAAAGAAAAGAAAAATGGAAGCGGCATTACTGTGGTGCTATTACTGAGGGAGCTTTGAGTTCAGCCCGTTATAGAACATAGCCAACTGGTAAAGTTTAGATACCTCAGATTCACAATGAATTAATTTCTGGCGAATGGCGAAGACGCCTCTCCATGTTCAGACTGAGTGGATTAGACCAAGCACAACAGAAACCCCTTTATAAGGTGTTGCTAGGTGGTTGCTATGGTATCCCAGGTGGTTGTTTGGCTTTTTCTTGGTTGTTACCATGGTATTCTGCGTTTTCCTGGATGGTTGCAGTGGTGTTTCAGGTGGTTGCTAGGCAGTTGCCGTGATATTACAGGTGGTTGCCAGGTGGTGGTGGTGTGCGAAGTGGTTGCTAGGGTGTTGCTTGGTGTTTGCCATGGTCTTTCTAAGTGGTTACTATTGTATCCAATGTGGTTGTTTGGCTTTTGCTTGGTTGTTGAAATGGTATCCTGGGTAGTTGCTAGTGTTTTCCTAGATGGTTGCAGTGGGGTGTTTCAGGTGATTGCTAGGCAGTTGCTGTGGTATTACAGGTGGTTGCTAGAGTGTCACTTGGTGTTTGCTTTGGTATTTCTAAGTGGTTACTATTGTATCCAACATGGTTGCTAGAGTATTGCCAAGTGGTTGCAAATTCTTTGAATCATCACCCATTTAACCGAAGGTGAAACTCTTGGTAAATGCTGAACAGGACTAGAGAGCACGTATTAGAGCCCTTTTAGCTCAAACTAGCTTAGCAGGCTAGTAACTTAGATCAGAAAACAGGTCAGATTCTGTGTTTCTGTCACTCAAAAACTGACCACTCAACTTCACCCGCTCAGATATGAGTCTTTATCATTCAAACTTCTGGACATTGAACATATGTTGAGTTAGTCAGCTTGCCAAGCTCATGCTAGACTCCAATGCTACCAAGGACAGTACACAATTGAAGAAGCTTAGCATAGCTAACAGCTCAACAGACAAAAAAGGATTTCCTGCCTCAGATTCGAGTCTATAACCTCAAAAGATGTGGATATTGAACCTGCGTTGTGGTGTACGACTCTGTTTAAGCCTACTCGCCTAGCTAAAGCTAGCCTCTGATGGAAATAGAGTATAAGGGAACAGCATTTAGTGCAGCTAACAGCTCAACACAAAATAAATGATTCGCTGCCTCGATTTGAGTCTTTATCGTCAAAAATGGAATCAAAGAAGCTTCAGCGAGCCAGAATTGAACCTGTGTTGGGAAGCTAATTTTTTGAGCTACTTGCTAAGCTAACATTAGCCTCTGGTGTTAACAAGGGCTGAGGTGCGTAAGCTGGAGCATTTTAAGCAACTCTTAGCTGATAGTAGAACTCCACAGCGTATCCGACAGCTTATTAGACAGATTTTATAGTAGTGTTACATTATTTTATCCAAATTTATTCAGCAGCCATGCATTTATTCTAGGTAACGTTTCACGTTAAGTTAGCTACATTAGTGCTTGCTCTCTGTAACTGTACAAAATTGCTAGTTTGTTATACAGTAGATAAAAATTTTAAATGAAAAAAATGTATTTTAAGTGTTTTAAAGTGCTTTGAAAGTGATTTACTATCTCAAGGAACCAAAATCTGTGTTTCTAAGTAGGTTAATCTTGTTCTTGTGAGCCATAATGCACATGTACATAGTATGTCCTGTTAACAACTTTCCGATGTCCAATCGAGGTATTTGCAAGCATTATCCTCTCTCGGTGTAAAGTGGGTGGGCCTGATCCTTGTGTAGTGCTGACATAAGCAGTTTCCTCACCAATCACAAGGCTGATGTGGATCCTTTATGGTCAGATTCTCTCTGTTCAAGTCTGACAGAAAGCTAACCACCAAGCGACAGCTACACTATCACACAACAGAGCTAGAAACATCAATGCGTCCACTAATCAGTTCAGCCGGCCGTGCCAGCGTTCCCTGGAAGCAGATCCGGCAGTAATGAGGATAAAACCTCTTTAACCTCTTCTCATTCAAAGCTGCAGAATGTTTTTAGTGAGTGGACACAGTGGGGTCTACATTGCGGTCATCTATTGAGTCAGTTTTACACCCCGCTTCGCTCACACTGTGTCTAGTTCTGCTTCAGTGGAGTGTTGGGCTGAGGAGGTGTCAATCACATGCTCATTAGAATATTAGGCCATGCCAAGACAGTTCTCATGTCTGATAATCAGTTATTAAGCCTTGTTTTATTATATGTGGCTTGTGTTTTTTTGTCTTCCAACATTGCTGGATGTTTAATATAGCACTCTGTTTTAGTATCAAACAAACATTTGAAATATTTTACAGTGCATTCCCTGAGACTTTAAGCCCAAAAAGGTTCTTCACACTCACAGACCTCTTCATGAAACATGGTTCTTCAGGGACCTAAAAGTGTTTTTCTATAGTGTCGCTTAAAGAAGCCTTTTATAGGCACCTTCTTTTTTAAGAATGTAGATCTGGAAGGCTGCTGCTAT
Organism: Pygocentrus nattereri; assembly: GCF_015220715.1. Lineage (NCBI taxonomy): Eukaryota > Metazoa > Chordata > Actinopteri > Characiformes > Serrasalmidae > Pygocentrus > Pygocentrus nattereri. Next base: position 3,434,706 of record NC_051221.1, read on the forward strand.
CAGCTTTGATGCTTTTCTCTCAACACTGCTGTTAAGCCGTTGGGAAAAGTGAACTGAAGCCCAGATTACTCCCGGGGGTCCTGGATCACTCTAGCAGGAGGTTTAAATGCAGCCCTGCAAGGCTTCAGTCCTGTTCAGCTCCACTCTAGCACACCTGATTCAACTCTTTATACACCGACTGTCAAAAGTAGATCTTTTGTGTTTGTCTGAAGTTTGATGTTTTGCTGATACTTTTTAATGAATTGTGAACAAAAGCATGTGTCACTGCTTTGGGTGCATTGATCTTCAGCACTGTTAAATAATGATTTGACAGTGTTCTTTTCCACACTGTTGTTAGAAGCATGTATTGAAACTCTTTTGGTCCAGAAGTGGGTTAACGACATGAAAGATTTGAGTGTCATTAGCAAACTACCTTCCGTGTAGCATTGTACTTTCTCGTATTTAAGAACTCTGTGCACCACCAGGGGGCAGTGTAGCACTCTTACCTTTTGGTCAAAACCAAAAAAAAAAATCAAAGATTGTCTAAACAGGAAAGAAAGGCTACTGCAGCCATCTAAAAACTACCACACAGTGGACCGGAATTACACGAATTACAGACAGTAGAAAATGTAACAACTGCTAATGGTTTAGCTGTGACTGGCCTAGTAACATTAGCTAAAGTACACTGTGTCCAAATGTTTGTGGAAACTCCTCCTAATTATTGAGTTCAGGTGTTTTGCCACACCCGTTGTTAATAGCTGAGTAAAATCAAGCACATAGCCATGCAATGTGCCTCCATATAAAAGCTGTACGTTCTATAGTTGTGAAATGGAAGCATCTAAGAACAGTCTGATGGATGAATCTGGGTTTGGGGGATGTCAGGAGAATGGTACCTACTGGAATACATAGTGCTAGCAGTAAAGTTTGGTGGAGGATGGATAATGAGCTGGCACTGTTTTTCAGGCCCCTCAGTTCCAGTGAAGGGTGATGTTGAAGCTACAGCACAAAGACATTTTACACAGTTAAACACGTCCAGCTTTGTTTGCAGTCTGGGGAAGAGACTTTACTGTTCAAGCATGACTGAGCCCCAGTGCACAAAGCAGCTCTATAAAGACACCCAACAAGCTCATATAGATGCGATGGTAAGGTGTCCAAACATATGTGTTAAAGAAATTGTGCTCATTTATAGATCATTATGAAAGACATGGTGTCTCCAAACTGTTAATGGATGATGTGGTAATTGATAAGTAGGAGTTGAGCTGAATCAAGTGTGTTACAGAAAGGAAACTGTAACAGATCCACTGGTCTAAAAGTAATTACTCCAAACTCGCACGGCACCACCGGACTTCACTAACGAGGCCTCTCCTTTGATGAGGAACAGAGCCTCATCAGAGTATCTCCAAACTGCATGTCAGCAGGGGCACTGTGGAAAACCCCACTCCCGACTGCACCAGGCCGTTCGAATTCCGGCACGGATCATAAAGCTAGAGCCCTGAGGGTCACTGCCGGCTGCGGGTGGGTCATATTTTATTCAGTTAGTTATTTAGGGACCATCTAGCAGAGGCTGTAGGTGTGTTCTTACTGGATGATGCTTACATTACACAGAAATCAGATGTTTAGTAAACACCATGTCCTGAATACAGAATTCAGCTGCCAAACGTAAAAATATCAGAAACATAAGTAAAAGTTAGTCATTAATGAAAAATGTTACTTGAGTAAACATCAGTAGTATCAAGAATTAATAAGGATATTTAGCAAACAAGCAAGATTTTCACATTAAAAAACACAAACTAACTGAAAGTGCATGTAACGTTGGGCAGTGTACTGGTAATGAGGTATAGAATATTTAAAATTGATCTTGTCATTTAAAATTGCCGATAATTTTCCAGAATTTTGATGTGTCAATCTTCTATTCCAAGTCTGATCAGCCAAATAAACACATTCCACTCATGTATATTTTAGAGGGGTCACTCAGTGTTGGTGCTGGTGGTCTTGGAGACAGTGAAAGCTGCCATACACAGAAGTGCCGCATTAGATCAGAGGAAGGTTTAGAAATCTGATTAAGACATCGAATAAAGAGGCTGGATTTTAGCGCAGTAGTCAGATTTCTCAGTGCTGTGAACTCTTACTCTGATTTCTTTCAGATTTCTCAGCGCTGTGAGCTCTTACTCTGATTTCTTTCAGATTTCTCAGCGCTGTGAACTCTTACTCTGATTTCTTTCAGATTTCTCAGTGCTGTGAGCTCTTACTCTGATTTCTTTCAGATCTCTCAGCGCTGTGAACTCTTACTCTGATTTCTTTCAGATTTCTCAGTGCTGTGAACTCTTACTCTGATTTCTTTCAGATTTCTCAGTGCTGTGAACTCTTACTCTGATTTCTTTCAGATTTCTCAGCGCTGTGAGCTCTTACTCTGATTTCTTTCAGAATTCTCATCGCTGTGAACTCTTGCTCTGATTTCTTTCAGATTTCTCAGCGCTGTGAACTCTTACTCTGATTTCTTTCAGATTTCTCAGCGCTGTGAACTCTTACTCTGATTTCTTTCAGATTTCTCAACGCTGTGAACTCTTACTCTGATTTCTTTCAGATTTCTCAGTGCTGTGAACTCTTACTCTGATTTCTTTCAGATTTCTCAGCGCTGTGAACTCTTACTCTGATTTCTTTCAGATTTCTCAGTGCTGTGAACTCTTACTCTGATTTCTTTCAGATTTCTCAGCGCTGTGAACTCTTACTCTGATTTCTTTCAGATTTCTCAGCGCTGTGAGCTCTTACTCTGATTTCTTTCAGATTTCTCAGTGCTGTGAACTCTTACTCTGATTTCTTTGATTTCTCAGTGCTGTGAACTCTTACTCTGATTTCTTTCAGATTTCTCAGCACTGTGAGCTCTTACTCTGATTTCTTTCAGATTTCTCAGTGCTGTGAACTCTTACTCTGATTTCTTTCAGATTTCTCAGTGCTGTGAACTCTTACTCTGATTTCTTTCAGATTTCTCAGCGCTGTGAACTCTTACTCTGATTTCTTTCAGATTTCTCAGTGCTGTGAACTCTTACTCTGATTTCTTTCAGATTTCTCAGTGCTGTGAACTCTTACTCTGATTTCTTTCAGATTTCTCAGCGCTGTGAACTCTTACTCTGATTTCTTTCAGATTTCTCAGCGCTGTGAACTCTTACTCTGATTTCTTTCAGATTTCTCAGCGCTGTGAGCTCTTACTCTGATTTCTTTCAGATTTCTCAGTGCTGTGAACTCTTACTCTGATTTCTTTCAGATTTCTCAGTGCTGTGAGCTCTTACTCTGATTTCTTTCAGATTTCTCAGTGCTGTGAACTCTTACTCTGATTTCGTTCAGATTTCTCAGTGCTGTGAACTCTTACTCTGATTTCTTTCAGATTTCTCAGTGCTGTGAACTCTTACTCTGATTTCTTTCAGATTTCTCAGCGCTGTGAGCTCTTACTCTGATTTCTTTCAGATTTCTCAGCGCTGTGAACTCTTACTCTGATTTCTTTCAGATTTCTCAGCGCTGTGAGCTCTCACTCTGATTTCTTTCAGATTTCTCAGTGCTGTGAACTCTTACTCTGATTTCTTTCGCATTTTTCAGAAATAAGTGAGCAACGTCACGCAACACACAGCAAAATACTTTTGGAGCAATGCTGAAACCAAACACATGCTTGGTGAAATGAAGGATTGAAATATTCTTCATTTTCTAGATGATGTATGTCCATTTTTTCAGATAAAGAGGCAATTATAAAAAAGGCACAGCATGAAGTTTTACATTGTGTTTACGTCACGTCTTCTTATGTGTGTTTATTGGCCGCTTGTAAAGCAGAAATCTAATTACTGTCTGACTCACAGAGACCCAGAGAATGTGGGATTGACTGACATTGTTAAAAGCTGATGAATGCTTTCTTCAGGGAGTTTTCAGTCTTCAGATCACTTCATGTGCTTTTAAACATATGGTGCGTTCATAACAGGCCTCAGCACTTTACTACGCTTTAAAACTCAGTGCTCCACAAGTCACTGTACAGTTAGTTATGATTCTGATAAACAGGACATACACACATATTCAGAACTCTTACCAGGTATGAGTACGCTTGCACCTAAAATATGACCATTCACTAGCGTTTACTCCCCTGTCTGGTCACTGTCTGGTCAATATTCATTGATTAACATATCATGAATAGACATTTCAAGTGTGCTTTCAACTGCAAGGTTACTAGTAATTAGCATGCAGCTCGACACACAACAAACATATAATGACTAATTTACAGAAAGCCTTATTAACACACCATGTAAATACATTACTAAGCTTGCTGACAACTATATGTTCCTATTTACAGTGCCTATATTAAATGCTTGCTAATATTTTAAGAAGCAGAGCTTAAAATGAAGGGTTACCGAAATATTTCCTAAAAAAGGAACCTCCTCCCTCTCCTCCCTCAATATACTTTATCCCCCATCAGTCTTTACCTGCTAATACCCAATTCAGCTGAGGCTGTTTAATCCTGCATCCTCCTCTCTTTCTCTCTCTCTCTCTCTCTCTCTCTCTCTCTCTCTCTCTTTCTCATTCTCTCGCTCTCTTTCACTCCCAAAAATGCTCAAATGAATCCTCGTGTGCTCAAAAGGCTTGGCCTCCTAAGACCCACACTCAAGGACCCTCACATCCAGCTCTAGAGTTGTTCCTGCACAGCTTCACCACAAATTCTACACAATCCCTCCACTCACATTTTATTAAGAGACCTGAAATTGTGTGTGTGTGTGTGTGTGTGTGTGTGTTTACTACAGATGAAATGCTTTTCTAAATGCTTGTGTTGTTTTATGGCAGCATAATTGATATTAATGGGGCTTCTCGCTGCTCTGTTTAGGTAAAGTCTATCAAAACCGGCTCAGTCTTCTGGACCATCTGCTGCTGCCTCAGCTACTTCTACATGGTGAGTCTTTGTGTGTGTGTGTGTGTGTGTGTGTTTGGGGGGGGGGGGCGGTATGGGTTGTGAGGAGGTGGACTCTTTATCTTTAATGTTTAAGAGCGAGGATAACGGTTGTCTCCTATATTGGTGTGCCCCAAGGGTACGTTCTGGGGGCCCTTTAGTTTCAGCACTTTGTAATATAACACAAGTCGGCTTATTTTTTTATTGTGGTCCTCTCATGTAAGCCAAGATATGAGAAGAGAGGACCTTGCACTGACCTCTGCAGCACCACCCATACAATGCAGTTCAAAAACATATGGACTGTGATAATTTCTGGCACATTTAGTCTCTGCACAGTGGCTGTTGGATTTGAAATAAAGTGGGAGAACAAAGCACCAAATGTCAAATTATATGGAATGCTTGTTTACATTTACATTTTCGTAGACAAGTGCATCAGATATTGTCAGAAACCACATAAGCTTTAATGTTTAAGAGTAAGGATAACAGTTTTTATTGTTTGGTTTTTTTTTTGGCTTGTTTTATCATGGTCCTCTCTTGCAAGGCAAGACATGAGAAGAGATTTTTGGATGGTGGTAATCTCTGCCACATTTTTGCCTCTGCACAGTGGCTGTTGGATTTGAACTGAAACCATAATTGTGAGAACAAAGTGCCAAAAAATTGCTTGTTTATATTTGTTTTTATAGGCAAGTGTGTCAGATAGTGCCAGAGACCACATAAGCTTCAGCGTTTAAGAGTAAGGATAACAGTTTTCTCATATATTGGTGTGCCTCAGGGGTATCTTCTGGGTCCCCTTTGGTTTTAGTTCTTTGATGCATAACACAAGTTTAACACGGGGCCTATTTTATCATGGTCCTTTCATGCAAGGCAAGACCTGAGAAGAGGTTGGACCTTGCACTGACTTCTGCAGCACCACACATCCAGTACAGCTCATAAATATTTGGACAGTGATTTTAGACAGACTGAGACTACACAGTGGATGTCGTATTTGAAATGAAACTGTGAGGGCGAGGACAGAGTACCAAATGTCAGAATAGAGGATATGCTTCTTTATGTTTACATTATTGTACCGTCTATTGTCGGAAACTTACCTTTATTACCTTCCTCGTATAAGTCGATTATCTTGTATCTGATCTCCTCAGAAAAATCTCCTGGAAATGAGTAACGTATACATAATGGCTGTTTTGATGAGAAATGAGTATGGAAATAAATGAAGATGAAGTAAATGCATGAAGCCTTTTCTGACTTCCACACATCTGGAGTGAAGGGGAAAACGTCTATATTAATATGAATTTTTTTTTTTTTCCATTCAAGCCCTATTTGGACAGGAGTCATTTTACTCAAAGAGGTGGGAAATTACTATAATCACAATTTCCTTACTTTTTCAGTGATTTAAGTGACGCAGTGAGTGTGGCATGTCCAACATTTGTATGGACTGCCTGCTGCCACACCCGTAAAGATTCTGGTGCCTTTTAAAATTGATGGAACAAGCAGTAAAAACCCTGATGATATTAACGCTGTGTAAATCAACACACTGTCATACTCTGTGAAAGGGTTTCTTAAATGTTGAGGCTCAGAAGTGTTCACTTGTGTTCTCTGTGGCTAAAATCAAGCTGATGTACGGTGCGTCCTCAAGTGTACAACTCCGGGCACTGAAATGTAAAAGGGGTTTTTTATGTGGTGATGTTGAGTTTTGGCTGTGGATTTCCAGCCCAACGATGATGACAGCTCTAATCATCTGAAGACACTGAAGACAGCGAGGCAGAAGGCTAGAGTAAATGGAAAAACGGAAAACGGACTCTTTTCTGGAGTAAAAGCACTGCGCAATTCGGGCAGCTGCTCCCATCTCTGTCATATATGGACCGTTCCACTGAACTAGTGGAGCTGAAAACAGATTTCAGGCTTTTAACTGATCTTGGAATTTATACTAAAACCCTTTTGCTGTGAGGGACTCTATACCTTCATTATGTTTATTGTATTACAACGAATGACTGAACTTTCCATTTCGTAACAATCACAAGACCCAACTGTCCCAAACGTTTCAGTATTTTAATATGTATATGTGAATTTCAGACAAAATTTTAATAAATGTAAATATCTTAGCTTTTTATTTATGTATTAGTTTATATTTTTTATCTTATATTTTTTATCTTTTTATGTTTAGTTTTAATGTATATTGTCTATATAGAAACAAGTAACAGACTGTGAAAACCTTGTTAAGTACTTAAAGTTAATTACTTGCTTGTTCATTCTTTTTTTGTTACTTCTTCTCTTTTTCTTGAGAATCTTGTCCCTTCGCTGCTGTAACACTGTGAATGTCCCCGTTGTGGGACTGATAAAGGATTATCTTAACTTATCTTACTGACAGTTTCAGTAGTGACAGTTTTAAGCCCTTTTGCATTGAGTGACCCTAAACCTTAATGTTTATTTTATTAAAACTAAAGATTGAACTTTATATTTTTTCACTACTGAAACAATCATAACTCTACCAAACTGTACCAAACATTTCAGTAGTGGCTGTTTCAGTAGTGACTGTTTCTGTGGTGGCTGTTTTGGTGGTGGCTGTTTCTGTGGTAGCTGTTTCTGTGGTAGCTGTTTCTGTGGTGACTGTTTCTGTAGTGGCTGTTTCAGTGGTGGCTGTTTCAGTGGTGGCTGTTTCTGTGGTAGCTGTTTCTGTAGTGACTGTTTCTGTGGTAGCTTTTTCTGTGGTGACTGTTTCTGTGGTGACTGTTTCTGTGGTGGCTGTTTCAGTGGTGACTGTTTCAGTAGTTGCTGTTTCAATGGTGACTGTTTCAGTGGTGACTGTTTCTGTAGTGGCTGTTTCTGTGGTAGCTGTTTCTGTGGTGACTGTTTCTGTAGTGGCTGTTTCTGTAGTGGCTGTTTCTGTGGTGACTGTTTCAGTGGTGGCTGTTTCTGTGGTAGCTGTTTCTGTGGTGGCTGTTTCTGTAGTGGCTGTTTCTGTAGTGGCTGTTTCTGTGGTAGCTGTTTCGGTGGTGGCTGTTTCAGTGGTGGCTGTTTCTGTGGTGACTGTTTCAGTAGTGACTGTTTCAGTGGTGGCTGTTTCTGTGGTGACTGTTTCTGTGGTGACTGTTTCAGTGGTGGCTGTTTCTGTGGTGGCTGTTTCTGTGGTGGCTGTTTCTGTGGTGACTGTTTCTGTGGTGGCTGTTTCAGTGGTGACTGTTTCAGTAGTTGCTGTTTCAATGGTGACTGTTTCAGTGGTGACTGTTTCTGTAGTGGCTGTTTCTGTAGTGGCTGTTTCTGTAGTGGCTGTTTCTGTGGTGACTGTTTCAGTGGTGGCTGTTTCTGTGGTAGCTGTTCCTGTGGTGGCTGTTTCTGTAGTGGCTGTTTCTGTAGTGGCTGTTTCTGTAGTGACTGTTTCTGTAGTGGCTGTTTCTGTGGTGGCTGTTTCTGTGGTGGCTGTTTCTGTGGTGGCTGTTTCTGTGGTGACTGTTTCTGTGGTGACTGTTTCAGTGGTGGCTGTTTCAGTGGTGACTGTTTCAGTAGTTGCTGTTTCAATGGTGACTGTTTCAGTGGTGACTGTTTCAGTGGTGACTGTTTCTGTAGTGGCTGTTTCTGTGGTGGCTGTTTCTGTGGTGACTGTTTCTGTAGTGGCTGTTTCTGTAGTGGCTGTTTCTGTGGTAGCTGTTTCTGTGGTAGCTGTTTCGGTGGTGGCTGTTTCTGTGGTGACTGTTTCTGTGGTGACTGTTTCAGTGGTGACTGTTTCAGTGGTGGCTGTTTCTGTAGTGGCTGTTTCTGTGGTAGCTGTTTCTGTGGTAGCTGTTTCGGTGGTGGCTGTTTCGGTGGTGGCTGTTTCTGTGGTGACTGTTTCTGTGGTGACTGTTTCAGTGGTGACTGTTTCAGTGGTGGCTGTTTCTGTGGTGGCTGTTTCTGTGGTGGCTGTTTCTGTGGTAGCTGTTTTGGTGGTGGCTGTTTCGGTGGTGGCTGTTTCTGTGGTGACTGTTTCTGTGGTGACTGTTTCAGTGGTGGCTGTTTCTGTGGTGGCTGTTTCAGTGGTGACTGTTTCAGTAGTTGCTGTTTCAATGGTGACTGTTTCAGTGGTGGCTGTTTCTGTGGTGACTGTTTCTGTGGTGGCTGTTTCTGTGGTGGCTGTTTCGGTGGTGGCTGTTTCTGTAGTAGCTGTTTCGGTGGTGGCTGTTTCGGTGGTGGCTGTTTCTGTGGTGACTCTTTCTGTGGTGGCTGTTTCTGTAGTAGCTGTTTCGGTGAAGGCTGTTTCGGTGGTGGCTGTTTCTGTGGTGGCTGTTTTGGTGGTGGCTGTTTCAGTGGTGGCTGTTTCAGTGGTGACTGTTTCTGTGGTGGCTGTTTCTGTGGTGACTGTTTCTGTGGTGGCTGTTTCTGTGGTGACTGTTTCTGTGGTAGCTGTTTCTGTGGTAGCTGTTTCGGTGGTGACTGTTTCTGTAGTGGCTGTTTCTGTGGTGACTGTTTCAGTGCTGGCTGTTTCAGTGCTGGCTGTTTCTGTGGTAGCTGTTTCGGTGGTGGCTGTTTCTGTAGTAGCTGTTTCGGTGGTGGCTGTTTCGGTGGTGGCTGTTTCTGTGGTGACTCTTTCTGTGGTGGCTGTTTCTGTGGTGGCTGTTTCGGTGGTGGCTGTTTCTGTGGTGGCTGTTTTGGTGGTGGCTGTTTCAGTGGTGGCTGTTTCAGTGGTGACTGTTTCTGTGGTGGCTGTTTCTGTGGTGACTGTTTCTGTGGTGGCTGTTTCTGTGGTGACTGTTTCTGTGGTAGCTGTTTCTGTGGTAGCTGTTTCGGTGGTGACTGTTTCTGTAGTGGCTGTTTCTGTGGTGACTGTTTCAGTGCTGGCTGTTTCAGTGCTGGCTGTTTCTGTGGTAGCTGTTTCTGTGGTAGCTGTTTCTGTGATAGCTGTTTCGGTGGTGGCTGTTTCTGTGGTAGCTGTTTCGGTGGTGGCTGTTTCGGTGGTGGCTGTTTCGGTGGTGGCTGTTTCTGTGGTGGCTGTTTCGGTGGTGGCTGTTTCTGTGGTGGCTGTTTCGGTGGTGACTGTTTCTGTGGTGGCTGTTTCTGTGGTGGCTGTTTCTGTGGTGACTCTTTCTGTGGTGGCTGTTTCTGTGATGGCTGTTTCGGTGGTGGCTGTTTCGGTGGTGGCTGTTTCTGTGGTGACTGTTTCGGTGGTGGCTGTTTCTGTGGTGACTGTTTCTGTGGTGACTGTTTCGGTGGTGGCTGTTTCTGTGGTGACTGTTTCGGTGGTGGCTGTTTCTGTGGTGACTGTTTCTGTGGTGGCTGTTTCTGTGGTGGCTGTTTCTGTGGTGGCTGTTTCTGTAGTGACTGTTTCTGTGGTGACTGTTTCTGTGGTGGCTGTTTCTGTGGTGACTGTTTCTGTAGTGGCTGTTTCAGTGGTGGCTGTTTCTGTGGTAGCTGTTTCTGTAGTGGCTGTTTCAGTGGTGACTGTTTCTGTGGTGACTGTTTCTGTAGTGGCTGTTTCAGTGGTGACTGTTTCTGTAGTGGCTGTTTCAGTGGTGGCTGTTTCTGTGGTAGCTGTTTCTGTGGTGACTGTTTCTGTGGTGACTGTTTCTGTAGTGACTGTTTCTGTGGTAGCTGTTTTGGTGGTGGCTGTTTCAGTGGTGGCTGTTTCTGTGGTAGCTGTTTTGGTGGTGGCTGTTTCAGTGGTGGCTGTTTCTGTGGTAGCTGTTTCTGTGGTGACAATTTTAGCTCATTTTGAAATGCAGCCAGTACATAACCACCAAACACAAATCAAATCAACTTTATTTGTAGCGTTTTTTACAACGGATCTTGTTACAAAGCCGCTTCACAAAATTCCAGTAAAGACAGAGTTTTAACATGAATGTAAACCCCCAGCTGAGCAAGCCAGGGGGCGACGGTGGCAAGGAGAACCTCCCTCAGAGCTGAGGAGGAAACCTTGGGAGGAACCAAGGCTCACCAGGGCGAACCCATCCTCCTCTAGTCAGACTACCTGCAGAGTTATTGAGCCTATACATCACACAGGTCTGCTGTTATGCTCACGTGTACACATAGTTATAGTATATATAATGTAAACAAGGATATTATTATTAATAGTAGCAGTAGTGGTAGTAATAGTTCATGAGTCCATGAAAGCTTCACTGTACGGTGGGCAGCTAGTCCAACAGCTTTTCACACAGAAAATCATCATATTTTTCATTGAAACACTAAAAAGTTACTGAAATGCAGAAAATATGACGACTCATAATGTTCCACACTGATTTTCAGACTTTGGGACACGTTTTCCTCAAAACAATGAGATTTAACTGCTCACCACGTGGCCATGAGGGACAGGGATGCAGCCTCTCCACTGCTCTAAAACACAGGGGTGTGGCCAAATACCTAAACTGACTGCAACTGTGTTTCGGTAGTGACAAGAAAACTTGCTGCAGCACATGATAAATCCTCATCTTACAACGTCACTTTAAAATGAATCCAAAAGATTGTTTTTTGTCTTTCCCGAAGTGTAAATTTAGGGGTTATGGTTTGGGACCGAAACCTCCCAATAGAAAGAACCATAATCCTTAATATCTAATATCCAAGCTCTGAGTGCTTCATTGTTTTTTAACCGTCTTGTTTACTGCGAGAGCGCAGTTTGAACTAATTCGGTAGAATTGACGTTACAGCTCATCAACATTACAGACGTCCTGTGTTAAACTGGCACAGGTGGAAGTCTAATCCCGTCCCAGCCGCGCCGTAGACGTGTCAGGAAAGCAGTGAGACGTGCAGACCGCATGTTCTGTAGGACCTTCACTGAGAAGCTGCTGTAACCATTACAAAGTGCCATTTCAGCTCCTAAAGAAAACATCCAGACTTGCAGCAAATTACATCATTCCAGTTATTCTGAGCTCCAGTCCTTCGGCCTGACTGTGGAAAGTGGAGCTGCAGCGCTGCACTGGAGGCAGGGACGTGTAGGGAGCGTGCGAGGATGATTTAACGGATTAAAAAGCATGCAGAGAAAAGTGCCAGCAGCACCTGCTCCCGCCGGGAGAGAAAAGAGCCGTGTGTTAACACATCAGAGGCTTCTTCAGACAGGAGAGTAATACACACACGCCTCTGTACGTCCAAATCTGGTGTCACTCACTTACAGGCCTTACAGGCGTTTTTTTAAAGCGTAGCTTTTTCTTTGCGTTTTGCCCTTTCGTCCACCTGCGAACTGCATATTAAAAGGATAGTAATAAGAATCTTTATTTCTACAGCACTTTTCCTGCCAGTGGCAGCTCAAAGTGCCGTACAGACAACTCGTCCCCTTGGAATTATGAGGTCTGACAATTTTTTGGGTAAATTGTTTTTCTTATTCCTCAACAACTTTGTAACATTATGTGAGGGTTTTTTAGAGTCGTGTGCGTTTTTGGACTCTTTATCTAGAAAACAAAAAGGTTCCATCTACAAACGAAGCTCTGACTTAGCTCTATGAGGTTCTATCCGCCAGTCAATCAGAGCTTTGAATACACACGAGAGGTCCGGTCAGGCTCTGTGTCTTTATCATGTCGCTCTGCTCGGCGACTGCGGGAAACGTTTATGAAACGTTGCTGAAACTCTGCCTGCCGCCTTAAAGTTCTTTAACAAGTCTTAGGTTTTAGAACTACTTAGCCTTAAAGTTCATTAACGGGTAAACATGTGAACTGATGCGTCTTAATGACACCACAAAAAAGTCTAAAATTGTCCACTTAAACAGAGTTCTAGCTATGAAAGGTTAGAAAGTCTAGCCTCTACAGCCAAACAGTGCATCATTTATGGAGTGTGGACGTTTCTGAGTCCCAAACGACTGTTTCTTAGCTGCATTTCGCTCTGCTGGGCTGCAGGATCCAGTATTTAAACTCCTACGTAGTGCATTATGGGGAGTAGGGAGGCGTTTGAGATCCAGCCCCAGTGTGAGAAGAGGGGCGATGCTGGGTTGGTGCTAAATAAGACTGGCGGTGGTATTTTAGAGACAAAGTGCTCATAAAGTGAAGGTGTTTACATTAAACAGAGCTGTGTTATCATACATTCATTGCTATACAACAATCAAAAAATCCTGAAATGACC